>NW_016690345.1:1058119-1095757 GCF_001604755.1 Lepidothrix coronata | reverse complement strand
AGAGGATATTAAGTGCTTCTATGAAGGGAAATACAAGAAGGGCTCATGCCGTGTTTCTCCTGTCTGCCAATGTCCTAGTGGTCTAATCAGTGGATGTGGAGCTCACATGCAGCCATAGCATATGCTCTTTCTTGCCCAATTAACTCTAAGCAAAGACAGAGGATAAAACAGGTGTTGGTGAACCTGCAGAGAATGGGAAGTCACTGCAGAGAAGACGTAGAAAGTTGCTGAGAAAATGCTACGTGGAACTCAAAGTACGGAGATCCCAAAGGTCCAAGGAGTAAATGGAAATAATTTAGTGAAGAATGAGAAGAAAACACAGGGAAGGAAAGCCAAGGATGCAGGAAAGAACCAAGTGCTGTGGTTCTGAAAGACCACAGGAGAGAGTGTGGATCTTCCACGGGGAACCAAGGAGATGAGAAAACCAGTGGTACATGGTACCATAGGAAGGGAATACAGGGAGAGTCAGGGGTAGATTCAAGGTAGAGTAGTGATAAATATAACAAGCTCTAAGTAGAAAGTCAACACTGGATGCCACCCCACACTGACAAATAATACTCATTTATTTTATTTACAAAACAGTTAAATTGGCAACACCACTTCCAGCAATGAGCTGAAGTCAAACTAAGAGGAAGTCCTGACTTCAGGCATTTCAAAGTACAGATGCGTTCTGGTAGGTCTAGGTACATTTCAGATTGCAAGAGAAGGTACTTGCATTACTTTACCAGATCTTCCTCACTCAGGGTAGAAAGAAATAGCTTTTCTCATCTTTACTTGGTGTTTTTATTGCTGGCTGAAGACCAGTAGCAAACATTCAGAACCTAGGGGGAAAAAGGGCAGGGGAGAGGATCCAATTCCATTCTAAGGCCAACATTTCAATGGAGCTGAACTATTTGGTCCATTTCTGTTCCTTGCTACACTGGCCAATATGCAGAAATACGGAGCTGCATTACTAACTGACTTCTGCGATACTAGAGAGAACAAAATTCCCAATGGAAACCATGCTAAAACAGTGGACACAGACAGGAGATGAAGCTGGCCTCCTGTATTTTACAACTCATCATACACTGGATTTTAAGTAAAAAAAAACCAAACACAAATAAAATAGGCTGTAGGTTGCATAATGATGTGCTTTCATGTTGACACGTCCCAGGTGAACTGCACCACGTGAGGATGGTTCTCCATCCACAACTTGCCAGCGTGAACTATGGAGTCTCTCAGGCACTAATCACACTGACAAACGTGCTCTCACCTGCGTGCTGTCTGGCTGCTTACACCTCCACACCTCTGTGCAGATTTGAGTGTCAGCTCTTTTGGGTCTGGAACAACTCTGCTGTTTGAGCACACAGCATCTAACACAACAGTGATCCAACCCAGACTTGGACACCTAGTCACTAATATTATGGTAGCTACAGCAATGAATTAATGAAGCATTAAGAATCACAGCAAAAGCTGTTGCACACAGTATCTAGTTCCAAGGCATGCTGCCATTTACCTTAGACTTGATCCTGTTGTGTCTAACTCTGTTTTCAGCACAGAGTGGATGTTCTTATGATTTTTAGCAGGGAAACTGATGCAGGAGTAACTGTATGTATGGCCAGTCTTCGCGAGCGAAGATTTGGGAAAGGTCATTATATAGGAGTAACTGTACAGGCGAGCAAAACACTTTTTCTAGCCCCAAAGAGGTCATAACTGAAATAAGGATACCAGGGAGTTGTTATTAAGGGTACACTGCAGAAAAACCTTACAAGTGTAGGTACAGGTAACATTATGCCTCACTTGTTGAGGCAGGACTCTCAAAGTGCCTCGCAATCTACCCCAGACATCCCACACAGACATGGCAAAAGGCAGAACAACTGGCAATCCTGCAGTCTCCTAAAGTAAAATTCAAGGATGATTTGATGACACTATGTCTGTAATGTCAGGATCTCACTTCTCACATCAAGACCTCACCTGAATACGAATTCCATAGCGTGTTACATCCCTCTCCCTGCGTAATTATTCCAGCTGCCCGACGTGTCATGGCTAGAGACCGGACTGAATATTAACCTCCTGCTTCAGAGGGATTAAAAATAAGGGCAAAAAAATGACTCATCTTAAGGATGACAACTACAGTATTTTTTGGTCATGATTATGAAAAGTTTTCTTTCATCAACTATGCTGGAAAGAACATTAGGATTCAAACATCTGTTCTTCCCATTAAGTGTTGCTCCTCAATACAAACAAATCTGTTTCTCTCTCAAACTCACCTCATGGAGAATGCTCACAGCACTCCCATTACTGCCACTACCTCTTTCAAAAGCATGAATACCAACACAACTGCTTAAATACATGTAACTCAACACTGACTCTGAGTATCAGGTTCACTAGCTCTCCATGCAGGGGCTGGGATGCACTCAGTGACTCCCATAACAAAGCCATTTACAATTATTAAGTGGGAATGGGATAGTTTTTTCCTCGAGTGCTTCACAGGCAGCACTGACTTCCAGCCCCTCTCAGTGCTGAGGCAAAAGCACATCCCTGTGTGCTGTATCCCCATCCTGACACCAGCCAGAACCAGATACTTCATGGGGAAGTTTTCAAAAGGATGTCCATGGCAAAAATTCAACTGCCTTTAGGAGAGCTGAGCTTCTACTCCATGGTGTTGAGTCTTCTTACCCTCCACATCATCCAGGGGGAAAAACTCACAGTTATGAGAATTCAACATGAGCACACCAGACTGGTTCTTGAGCTACAGGAAGGATTATGTTGACTGACGGAGATGAAGAAGCAATTGCAGTAAGTGTTCACAAAACCAAAATCCAGCTCAACAACTCACCTTCACCTTGCTTAATTTTGCCCCTCTATAAAGTCACTTAAGTACGGCACAGAAATGGAAAAGCTCAGTATCAGGGCTGGCTGCTGATCCTGATAAAGGTATCAAGCACAAGCTGCAACACACAGAACACTCCTGTCTCCCTTCCTTACCAATCTCTTCCTCAAAACTAAATTCCTTTGCTCATCACGACAGAGGGAAAAGGAAGCACGACATTTCCCTCTTCCTCTCCCCTCCTGGTCTCTCTGGCCGATCTCTTGCATCCAAGGAGCTGAGAGGAGATTTACTAAAAAGCTGCAGCAACTCAAGTAACCTCTGTCTGTCAATTCCTGCCTGAACAGTTTTGCTTCTCAGCTGTAAACAACTTTTAAGTATCTATTAGTGACTCAGCCTGCTACATAAGAGTATTACTAACACCACCATCACAATTATGATTTGATTGTGACAGGGGACATTCTCCTTCCTTTCCATTGCTTAACAATCATGTCTGAATCCTTTCAAAATGTAGCAAATTCTACCTTTGACAGCTGACAAATACAAGGAGTGCCCTGCTCAAAATTGCTTGTTTCAAAACAGGTGTTTACAAATGAATGAAGGTGCAGATAATGGCTATTAAGATGATCAGAAGAAAGGAGAGAAGAGACAAGTTGATTATAAAATTGATGACAGCCCTCCTTTCAAAGGAGGAAGGAGACAGATTGATGCTAAGTGATAAACACAAAGGTGGAAAAACCAAAAGCTAGTTTGGTACGAGGACCCCGTGGCCATTTTAAGTTTTAGCTGGAAGCTGAAGGTTTCTTGCAGGTGAGATTGCAGAACAACCTACTGGTTGGCAGGAAACTAGTTTTAAGAGGAAGGTTGATGAAGGAGGATTGGATGCCACACTGGCTGTGACAGCAAGCATGCTGAGAGTCTCCTTCAGCCCTGTGTCAGAACCACCCAGGTGGGGCCTCCTTGCAGCTCTCTCAATGCAAAGCAGGAGACAATCAAGCCAGCTGCATGGGAAGACAATGCCAATAACAACACTAAGCTATACCTTGCACTCTGCCCACTTATGATCTTCCCCTAGTGCTACAAAGATCACTGACAAAAAAACCAAAAACCCTAAGTAAGCAAAATGAAAAAGGAGAACAACATCTCCAGAACTTTTGATTCTTCAGAAATTAAGCCAAAACTACTTCTGCAGATACTACAAGAAATCCTTCTAATGACTATCAATTCATATCCCCTTTCCTAAAAACTCTCTTAATCATTGCTCACTGACCTCTTTCTGTACAGTGTTAACTTTCAACCACTGGTGAGGGAAATTTCTAAGTCTGAAATACAAGCTATGGTGTGCAGTCATTTAAAGTGCAATTAGCTCTCTGTGAAATTCACCTAAGATGCACATGTGTCCAAAGAGGCTCCAGCCTAATCGAACAAAGTATTGACACACAAACCTGCTCCCTGAGTGCTCTCTTCAAGGTTCTGCTCAGGATGTCTGCTGCCAAGCTGCCTCCCCATCTATGTACCTCTCCTTCTGAGCATCAGTAGGTTCACAGCAGAAAAAAAAGGGCAATTAACGCTTATACTCAAAAGGCTACTCAAAATTATTTGGAATCTCAGTGTGACTGAGCCTCTGGAGGGTGTTAAGAGTCCTCCCCTCCTGCTTAGAAACAGCCCCAGATGAGCGAATTGTCTCAGTGCCTTCCCGTTTTGGGGTCCCTTCACAGACCCACGCAGAGAGACAGCACAGTGAAAAGCTCATGCCAGACGAGATACTGAGTTTGTTCACAACACACAGGGAACGACAGGTCCAGTGGTCAATGTGGAGTCACTACAGCCGCTCCAGAAGCATTAGATGCAAAACCACACTAGCAGAGAATTCCATAACACTTCCAAAGCTGAGCCTTCAGCAACAAATGCTGCAAACAGGCTGTACTGACACCACAGCTCAGAGGGACACGAGTTTTATCACCCATCCCTGCAGCCCTCTGTGACACCTTGTTGGTTCTGTTACTCCTCCTCCCCATCCAACACCCCAGCCTTGGGGGATGCAAGGGGGCCACAAAACAGTCTCCTCTTCCTGAGCCCCCACATCCCGTATCACAACATTCCCTGTGCTCACCTGTGGCATATTATTTCCACTGTTAATTCTCACTGTTAGTCACTCAGAGACAAAGAGACATAGGAGAGACAGCAATACTCACAAGACATTATGCTTAGGTTTTATCTCCTAACCACCAATGCAGTGACCTTGTGCAGAAAACACTAGTTCTGATGTGTGATTGTTTCTCCCTCTTTTCATTTCGGACTCGCCCACTTTTTAAACTGTCTGTGGCATCTCAGCAGTATCAAGAGGCTATGGGGCACTCCATTCATTACTCATTTCAAGAGCAGTAATTTAGGCCTGTGGGACCTGCAGAGACAATTTAAGCCTTGCACAGCAGACATCTGAGAATTTACTTTATCAACAGTGGAATATTATCAACAGCAAGACAGCGAATGCAATAAAACTGCCTGTTACTTTAAGCCTTAAAAGCTAATTTAATCCTTCATTTAGTACTCGCACGCTGCTGCAAGGGTATTCCGGGGCCATGGGAAAATTCCTGAAGCTTGTAGGATCACTGTAAGCAGCCTTATGGTGCCCTGCTCCCTGACAGACGCTGGCAGGGAGCCAGCCTGCAGGCACGCTGGGTGCTTTATGTGCCCCCAGGGAGCCAGTGCCAGGGCCATGGTGGCTCAGGCCCTCCCACAGTTCACAGCCCAGGAGGTGAAAGGGTCCTTCCCAAACTGTATGGCTTCCAAGAGAAGGAGTAGCACCGAAATTTTGGGAAACAATGAGAGGCATCTTAAACCTCCTGCCAGCGGCAGGTGTCTCAGGGACAGGAGAGGCTGGCAGACACAACCTTTATGTGCCTCCACATGGCAGGGCTCTTCTCTGCCACAGCTTGTGAGAGAGAAAAGTTCACGGATGAAAAGTAAACTGCCTGGTAGTTGTGTGCCTGCTTTTTACAGCCTACAAACCTAGAGAGCCAAATTTGACCTTCAGTTTTCATTTCCTTCAGATTCATACATCCAGGAGAGGTTTCACGCAGAAGTAAACTAGGGGTTGGTCAGGGAATTCATACATTTATAGGCTTATAAAAGCTCAAGAAGTCCAAAACCAGCCTTGTACTCAATACATACACACAAAAATGCATATGTGCATGTCCATACAGATCCCAGAGCATATACTATTACCTTTCTTCATCCTGTAGTATCAGCTTCCCTTCCTTTACACCTGTGCTTGATCCTCATATTTTTTCATCATTAAGTATCCTGGCAGCCTCAGGCACAGACTACTTGAGGAGAATAGGGGAGACTGATTTTGCTCACAGTGTAAGTTTAACCTCACAGAAGAAATGTGTCCTAAACTGGCATAATCCAGCACCTTCCTTTTTATTAGTGACAACACAAAGGTGGTAACTTATATCAGCTGAATTAAATTCTTATGCATGTGTATTTGTTCATGCTACTCTTTAAACGATGCAGAGTCTGAGCCTCTTCTAGCTTGTTGAGCTGAGATCCTGGGGAGGGGACCACAATGCTGTTATGCCTTACACAAACTTCTGCAGGCAACTCCTGTGCTCACTGAAACCCTCTTGTTTTGCTTGTGTTGCAAGGCCAGAGCAAACACACTACCCCAGAAGACTGGAAATATTTCCCCCTGCCCTGCCTAAGTGAAGTTACACCAGCAGAAGCTCGGGCACTTTGAGACCCTGCTCACACCACATTTCTCCCTCACACTTTGCATGTAGATTTTCAGTCAAACTCCATTCCCATTTGCTGAAGTCTGTCTTTGGCATTTCAAACTCATGCTTGTGAGAACAGAAACTACATTCTCTTGTAAATCAAACTGAAATGAATATGTGCACATACAGAAATGCTGACAAAACCAGTATCTGCTTATCTACATTACAAAGGCAGCACAGATTCTCTCTAACACAGTCTTCTGAGATAGGAGCCTCCTGAATGTTTTCTCTTGCCCAAAAAGGAGAAAAAGCGCATTTTTTTTATCTAACCCAATGATTTTCGATTCTGGAGATGTGGCAACATTATGCTTGTGATTACTCTGCCACACCACTCTCATATTTTCTGTGGTACGACTCAGTGCAGTGGCAGGAGACAAACCAGAGCAGTGTGCAGCAGCACCGTCATCTCTCTCAGATGCTCTGCCTTTTTATCAGCACCATCTTACAGACTCACACAGCTTAGGCCCTTTCCACTCAGGGCTGTAAGCAGGTTCTTGCTTAGCCAAAAGCAAGACAGCTGCTTGGACAATGGGTACAGTGACTCCCATCAGACGCAGGAGGCTTTTAAAGTATAACCCAAGGCATATTACAAAAGCAGACACTAACCCAAGAAAAATGAAGTATTCCAGGAGCTAGAGGAATTTTCTCAAGCCTCCTCCATCTGTTGAAGCAGCCTCCTTGGGAAACTATGCTAACAAGTTAGAAGGTCGTACCTGTTTAAGCAGATGGTAGGATGCTGTGTCTGGTTGTTAAACAATGGAAACTCTCTGTTCCTATGAAGAAATAGAAAAATACACACTCTATTTAGTCTTTATGCAGTGAATTTAGCATAAATTCAACACTAAAAACACTCTAAGATGCCATTACATCTTACATGTACACTTCTGTCCAAGCCTTTTCCTCTCAGCTTTATTTCCCAAAGCTCACTTGAGACACGTTAATTCAGATCCTCTGTTATGTTCTGCCTGCTTTGGGACCACCAAGGAGCTGCTTAATCCCTAGGCCTGCCCTAAAAAAAGCTGGCAATGGCTCTAAAAACCTATCCGTCAGAGCAGGCAAATGGAGCACAGCACAATTCCAGCCAGATTCCCTCCACTAGGAGATCTGTCAGGGCTGCTACATGCACAGTCTCTACTGCAGGGGAATCCCAAGAAAGAACCAGGAAAGGGGTTGCAAAGATGCACAGAAAGTAATGGAAGAAGAGTAAGAACCACCCCCCCCCAGGCTTCCCAGTATAACACTTCAAAGCAGCTGAAGATACACAGGCAGAGAACTACTCCAATTTCTTCTTAAAACTGTTTTTCTTGCCTAACTTGTAGTACAGAGTCTTAAGTTTTCTCCACTTTACCTGGGAAAAATAGCAGAGGTTACCACAGATGTTTGTGACCCTTTTTAATCACAGAGAAATGCCTGGGCACTAAATGTAGTTAGCTTGCTGAAATAGCCTCTGCATGCCCTGCTATACATCCTCTCTCCTTATGCTAAGTTTTTGGTCAGAGCACACTGGGGAAAACATCACAGATGCAAGCAGCAGACAGACACTGAAGGGGAGACACTTTCAAGGAGAAAGGGGCCTCCTTGCCACGTGTGTCCTTGAGTACCCCCCAGGTATTATGGGGACAGCTATCACCTATATTTAAGGCTGCAGCTTCTCAGGTCCAAGACACTTGTAATTTTGATGATTTTAATTGTTAAGAATTAAATCCCAATAAATGATATCTGACTCAAGCTAATACTTTCTTTTGGGAGTTGGTTGTTTTAAAGCTTCAGCAAGAACAGGTTGGGCATTCCCAGGAACTAGAGGATGAGAAATACATGACTGAACCAAGTTTAAAAGAAGGACAGTATTAATGATAAAAAGTAGGATGCAAGTATGCAAATAGAGAGAATCATAATGCATACACACAAAGGGGACTAACCTTAAGCTAGAGAGCTGTTCAGGCTTTTCCTATTTCCTGGACTCACTCTGAATTAGTCTCCTTGCCTCCAGCATGACACTGGCGTGAGGCTGTGCTAACTATAGCTTTCCACCAGTTTGTCCAGTTAACATCCAGCAAGAACTGAAAGATTTTGCTGCCCTGAGGGGGAAAGGTTTCAGATGGTTCTGACAGCAAATAAATGAAAAGTGACTGCTCCACCTTAGTGCAGAGGCTGTCAGCAGAGTATACCATTCAATTACAAGCAATAATTAGTTACAGTAAATGAGCTATGTGGAAACGAGGCTCCAGCCAGCATCAATTCTATCCACCCGCAGGACGGAGAGGAATGTTAAAATAACCTAATTAAATTTTCTCTGGCTCAGCAGAAAGATCGATGTTCCTGAGAGCCGAGTGCTGGGCACGCGGTGTCCCAACAACCCTCCAATGTGTCACTGGTGCAGTACAACGCCAGGCAGCCACAACCAGAGGAGGTGGAAGCACTCCTCTCGGGAGGGGCAAACAAAGGGAACAGAGGCATTCAACAGGGACGTTAACAGAAGGGTGGACACGCCTGCAACACCTATTCCAGATGGTCAGATGGCATTTTTACCAAAATCAAGCTGTGCTTTGCACTTTCATTGTCTATTCTGCCACCACTGAGCATGTGTTCTACTAGCCTGAACTGAAATCTCAATCACCTCTCTGCTAAAAGTCAGCTGCAATGAATGGGATATTAACTAGCAGCAGAATACCAAAAATACCAGACAATCAAAATACAGATGCCAGAAGTGGGCAGCAGTTTTATACTGCCCCAGGACTTTCCTGGAGACAGGCTGTAATCAGCATTTCCACCTCTTGCTGACCGAGAAGAAAATGATTTGTTTCAAAGGTTCTTCCCCTAGGAAACAGAAGAGACACCTGCCCACACAGAGGCACCCACAGCTCCATTCAGGGCAGTTATCCAAAAAGCAAGAAGTTAACATTTAAGTGCCTGGTCAGAACCTGGCACTGCATATATCAATGGGGTTTTCCACTTCCTGCAAGCATCTTCTAATAATCACTGTGCAGAGTCTGTTAGAAAGGGTTTCTTTTTGTTTGTTTTTCTCCCAAACCCTCTTGCTTGAGACAGAAACCCCTGGAGAACCCATCCCAATAAGGAATTTACTGAAACTGGCAGTGTCTTTAGAAGGGCTCTGTGCTCCAGTGAAGGGACATGCTGGTTTGTTGATGCCCTGGAGCCAGGACAGCAGGAGATTGTGCCTTGGCTGCTCTAAGCACACCTTTCACAAAGGACAGGGCACAAAACAAACGAGTTGTTTTGTCACTCCTAATGGAAACCTATCATTAATAGACTCTTTAATGTTGGATGTGGAAACCTATGTCAGGATATGCAAGCTTATCACAATGAAAAAAACTCAGTCTTGTTCACAAATACAGGCTGGTAGGTGCATTTAGCACACATTTCCTGTCACTGAAGTACAGTGTACGGACTCTCTGTTAAGGAAGACTGTAACAGGTCTGGACAGCCCCAGGCTGGATGCACTGTGACTTGGCACCAAATGGTCAAGGAAACCTGTTCATTTTGGCTCTGCCATTTGCCTGTGGATCAAGCATGTCACCAACTGCATCCTACTTCCTCTGCTATGTATATTAGGGATTGCATTTCCTTTTTTTTTGGCGAACAGTTTGACATCTATCCATAAAAACTGATAGAAAAAACACAATGTGCATACACACACACACACACACACCCCAACAGCAGAGGGCTGAGGGTCTCTTTCATGCACAAGCTATTTGTAACTATTCTTTGCTAATGTGCACCTACTCTTGCTTATCCTCTTATCAAACATTCAAAACCAACTGGATTGGTAGGTTCATACATTGTATTCAATTTAAAAAATATGTCTTTTAAAGGATCTGCTTCCCTCTCTTTCACTGGGCGTGTTCAAAGATTCCTATATGACCTACCCAACAACACACCTGTTCTGCACAGTTATCTGACATGAAAATCGTAAGGACTAAGTGCCTACTTTTCCTAAGCAATTCCACTTGTTCCCCTCAGAGAGGAGCTACTATCCTGAGGGGTCAGCCCATCCACCAGAGGCCCTGACTGCACCTTGCAGAGATCTATCAGCTTCACGGAGCTGCCTGCAGAAACGCATATTTAGGATTATAAACTCTTCAGTCTGGGAGCTTGTCTTCTGCCACATATACCCCCAGAGCAACGTGCATGCGATGATAAAAGCCTGAACTGCCACAAATTACTCTTAAGCATTTAGTGCTTTGCCCAACAATGCTGCAAATGGATCCGATCCATCAGCACCAAACCTTTCCACATTCTTCCTTTCACGCTCCCTCCTACTTTCCATGTGCCCCATGCCTTCCCCTTGGCAGCAGACGCTTAAAATAAGATAAACATTTTTCAAAGGCATGCAAAGAAAAATAATCTGGTATCTGGAGGGCACAATTCACTACAAGTTTATTATTTTTCAGTTTCCAAAATGCTACGGAATGAAGGTCAAATATATCTGAATTTCAGCTGGTGTTGATGCCGACAGCGAATGTCTTTAAAGCACTGCAGCTAAAGGAGGCCATTGAGAGGCCAGCTTATGGCTGCTGGAAATTGCTGACCATCAGCACAAGTCAGCAGCTTACCCTGGCTGCAAATGTGGCCCTGAAATTCAGAAAGGACTGCAGTAGATGTTGCCTCAACTTGAGAATCAAACATCCACATCAAATTTTTCAGTAGGTGAAAAGAAATTTTTAAAACTCTTCAAGTTGAGAGAAATCGATTCGTGGGGAAAAGCATCTTGAGGTTGCTACTGCCAGTCTGAGCAGCTCACAGCCGTGAAGGTAGAGGAGGCAAAGCCTGGCTTGGTTCTGACTGTGAGGAGGAGATGGGGAAGACGAAAAGCCCTCTCAGCATCCAAGAATCTTGGGTAACTGGAGCCTGAAATATGCAGCAGACGGGAGACACTGTTCAGTCACTTATGGAAATCAAGGTTAGCAGTGTCAGCACACTTGGCTTGAGAGGAAACAGTTTCCTCATCCTCTTGGCACAGAAGTAGTGCATTAGTGGCTGCCAGTAAGGAAAGATTAAAGAAAGGAAACAGAGAAGGACAAGGAAAGCAAAGGATAAAATGAGTATGTCAATATTTTCACAGCTTGCATACAGAAGCCCAGCTAGGACCCCAAGGGGGTTTTGTTTCAGGAACCTCAGAGACAATTGCTACATTTGATGAAAATATAAGGTGTCTGGGTTTTACAAGTGGTGTCTCTAATAGCTTACCTGATTTTATAACTAGCAGGGAAAGAAACTGTTCTGATGACAATTCCTGCTAAAGGCATTTGAGGCATTTTGTCATGTTTACTGGCATAGACCTGTCATTAACACTCCACTTCTCCTAACCACAGCTTAGTTCCTTTGTAGTTGCTCACTGAAGACGGGTCTGGGGGCTGTTTTCCCGGCCTTGTCAAGATGAATTTTAATGCATACTGCTTGTAAGGTGTACCACCTGCTATTTTATATCTACAATTTATTGTATAATGAGTTCCTATAAATTCTTATGATAGCTTAAGAGACTTGCAAAATGAATTGCTGGCACAGTTCATCAGCAGAGCAGTCACTGAGTTCCTCTTGTCACCCTCTTCGGCCACAGCTCTGGCTGGCTCCCTCCACAGAAGCATCTGACCTCCAGGAGAAAGGCCATCATAAGACTCTCACTCCTAATGGAGACGCTGGCATAGCAATATAACACAGTTTTTACATTTGCTTTAGGAGGCCTCATCTATTTCAGACACCCATTAAACAGTTGTATGGACACAAGCTATATCTTCACATGCTGGAGAGGAAATGCTTACTAAAGATTCCTTTCTGGACAGGGAGTGTCTGATACAGTCATTTAGTGAAACAGAAACCAACAACCCTGCACGTTGGTATCCAAAAGAAAATATTTATTTAAGATCTGAGACTAAGAAATCTTCCACCTATGAGGGACACACCATCCTCACCTCAATATCACATACCAGAAGACATGTTTCCACACTTTGGTCCAGCACCACACACAAGAGGTCCCATAGAAAGTTGGAGACTTTTCCGTTAGGGACATTGCTCTACATTCCCCATGCCTCTTGGGGCCAAGGCATTGACAAACACTACTAATAAGTTTTAGGAAGTTATTGTGATTTTTTTTTTTCTTTTTTTTGTTAAAATTTTTTACGTGAACAGCAAAAAGAAAATAACCTACTTCACAATAAAGGTACTGTACTACATGCATCTTATTAAACACTGCATTTAATCTGTCTTTGGACTCACAGCACTTTCTAAATCAAGCCCCAGCCTTAAGCAAGCTCATGGATGCAAATCTAAGAGTGTGCATTGAAATCAGACTGTTCTCAGGCAGAGCTCTTGCAGTGGATAAAGCCAGGATGTGCCAAGCTTGCAGAGGGCTTTCTGTCCCAGTCATGAGTGACAGACACCATCACCAGAGAAAATCAGCCACTGCCTTTCATCTCCTTACAAAAGCCTTGACAGCCAAGCTGTTGCAAATCAACAAGTATAGGAGCCTTTCCCTCAGTCATCACAGTAATTCAGAGGGAGGAAAAGGGGAGGGAGAAGAGGAGGAAAGCAGAGGGCCTGAGGGGCTGGGACAAAGTGTCAGGACAAAGCGTCACAATGGGACTGACAGCTGACCAGAGCCACTTCGGCTTTGCTAAGCATGGATTTAGGGAAGCTGAGCATCTGGACAAGCCTGGAGTGAGCACACAGCACAGACTGGCCTCAGGTCTGTGCTGCCTGCACTGCCACTCCAGGGACACACTCCAGCCCAGCAGCAGCGAGGGCATTTTCTCAACTGCTGCTGTTGAGTCCTGTCCTGCTGGAGCGGTAGGACATTTGCTCCAGGGGGAAAGCCACAGCAGGCTGCTCCATGCTGAGCTCACTGCTGCTCCAGCTTCTAGGCTCTCTTGTCCAAAGGGAAAGGTGCATTTCCTTTCCCTACAGTATCCAGGACTGTAACACAGGTCTAGCCCATGCATGGGGTGGAGGAGAACAGACCAGGCAGGTGCAACAAGCACCTTCCAAAGGACAGCACATTTCACCGTTACTGAGGGAGCAGGAGGGGGCCTCCTGCCACTAAGAAATTAAGGACATATGAGATGGGGTTAGAAAGCAGGAGATGCTGCACTGGCTTGACTCCATCCTATTGTTTGAGGATCCTTTTCTGATGTTCTGTTCATCCTGAAGATTTTCCTGTGATATATCAGGCAGACAGAAAATTTTCTCAGTACCACAAATACCTAGGAGTCAACCTGGTATATCAGAGGATATATCACTTTTTTCTGGCTCAGGATGGGTTTGCTTTTCTTGTCAATGTATATTGTACAATTTAAGGGTGCCAATAAAACTTCACAAGATGATTCTGATGAAAAATTAATTAAATCCCCTTTAACAGGCTTATAGACTGTGGGTAACAGAGCAAGTTACTGCCTAAGACAGCGACAAAACCAAGGTCTCTCAGCTGCTGCCTCTAATGACAAGGTTGAACGCATATTCCCAGCATCGCCCCTGAAGTAACAACGGTGTGCAACTCTAGAATCCTGCAGTAACCAAGTGCAGCCTTTTCCCAGTGTGCCTGTTAAAACAAACTACCCAATGCCAGGAGAAGAGCAACAGTTCAGGGTGCAGGGCTGCTCTGGGGAAGCCACATTAGCCTATGGCGAGTCCACAGCCAACTATATATTATCTCTAATTTTAAGTGCTCTGAAGTTAACTCTGAGGAGTGGAGAGCAGGCTGTGCAAGCTGTGTGGTATCCATGGAAACTGAGCTAAAGCTGCGGTTTTACACTCCTATGGATGTATGTAAGGCCCAAAGCACCTTACTAAATAGGGAGGGGACACAGAAGACATTGGTTGGAACGCATCCTTGAAGGCACAGCTCCAATGTTGTGGCACATGCGCCACCAGAGACATCCAAGATAAATATAAATTGCATAAAAACACTGCTTAAAGAGCTCCACCTGGGAGCAAACATGACAGGTGATGCAGTTCAGGTTAGCCAGCGTTCCCAGCCTTTTAAAAGAAATTTTAGTACCATACTTTGGATTTCTGCTTCTTCCTTCTGCCCAGTTTAGAGCATCCCAGCCAACCAGTGGTGTGGCAGTGCTGACCACATCCCATGACACATTATGGAAGTTTTACTGGCACTATTTTGGAATGAACCACATCACTTTGCTCAGGATCACACTGACAAACATTTCACACACATTCCTGTATGCACTTCCTCTGCACAACAAAACTGCAGAGCAAAAGCTCCCAGAGGCTTTAAACCTTTTATCTCTTAAATCACCTCTAAACTGCTTATCTCCATTAGCACTATTTTGGAATGAACCACATCACTTTGCTCAGGATCACACTGACAAACATTTCACACACATTCCTGTATGCACTTCCTCTGCACAACAAAACTGCAGAGCAAAACCTCCCAGAGGCTTTAAACCTTTTATCTCTTAAATCACCTCTAAACTGCTTATCTCCATTAGCAATCTGGAATGCACAAGTTACCTGTCACAGGGTGAAGGGGAATTAAGTAAAGCAAAGTCTTTTGGTGGTTGACAACGGGAAGCTTTTTGCTTGCTTTGCTGAGGATTTTCCAGACATCATATGCCTGAAGGTCTGCACCCCTGGAGTCCCTACAAATACCCACCACCACTCCCAGCACATCCTAGCTAAATCCAACACACAGTATCGTTTGACTTTCTGCTCGACCAAAGTCAACGCTCATAAAAGCTGAGTGTCTCTCCCAGGCTGGGGACTGCTGAAGGAACTACACCTCCCATTAAATTCCTCTTAGTATGCATCCTGCTTTGTGGAAAAACTAATAACCTACTGATGACTCACGTAAATGAGCAATGCTCCATGCCAGAGAGAATATGACACCAGAAACAGCCAGGAAGAGACGTTGCCACTGTGAAACAGGACTCACCAGCAGTCACATAAGCAGACCCAGAACACAGGATGGTTAGCACCAACACACCCACAACCAGCCTTCAATGTTTTCCCTTCATTCCACTGTCCACATGTTTCCTCCCTCATCCTTGTTGAACTCTTAAGAGCAGCAAACTCAAGCAACATTTTTCTACCATCAGGCATTTGGTAAGAAATACCAATTTCATTAAAAGATGAGTGATGCTTATGGGACATGAGTCCCACAAGTGCCACAGTCACGTGGTCCCCAGAGGTGTGACAGTAGGAAAATTGTCCAAATAGACTGAAGTATGATAGCTCTCCAGTTCCTAAGAGCCTCAGTCCTCAGTCCCTGGATTCCCTAAAACAAACAAACAAAGAAAAAAAAAAAACACACCAAAACCCCAAGCTCTTACTTTTGTATCTAACAAAGAAACAAGGAAAATACTGGCAAAACCTCTTCTCCTGCTGCCCTAGTTACATGAAATCCCTTGTCTGTTTGCAGCAGAGTACAGGTGGGTTCTGCTGATAAGAATTCAGGCAAAGCTATCTTGCTATATGCAGGTAACAAATCTGTAAATAAAGTGCTGGGATTGGGCAGAGGGATGCCATAAAACAGAATTTCGAGCTGGGGTAGAGGCTCCAAAACAGGCCGTGGGTGTTTCTTGAGAGGCTGTCAAGGCTACGTTCAAATGTGCAAAAATCTGTAGTCACAAAGTTTAGACCATTATACTCAGCAACTCTGTCACCTTCCATTTATACAATTTGGAAGGAGTCTGGATCTCAATTCACAGCAGAAACCTCTCACTCCTCTGTTCCCCCGGGGTCCCGTGAACACCCTTTGCCTAGCTCACGTACCCTGCACAGGCTCTGGAGGATGAATTCCCACAGAGCCTCCTGCAATTCCCCACGACCTCAGGCAGGCACGGTGCTCCCCAGCAGATCTGCCACCTGCAGATCCCGCAGGCACACAGGACCAGCCTCACAGCCTGGAGCAGCCACCGCCCTTCCCAGCTGTGCTTGGGGTTCACGGGCACTCGCAAGTGCATCCTGTCATCAACCCATTCTGCCTCTCTCCTCTAGTAAGAAATTCTACTTTATTTTCAGGGCTCTTTTCCAGAGGATGCAGGCAGCAGGGCTGGAACAAAACAATGTGGCCATAAATAAAGCTCACGACACAAGTCTTGCTGCTGCCCACCTGACTGTTGGGTTTTTTTCCTCCTCTCATTTTTTATTAATTTGATGGTTCTTTTGCTTCTGAAAAACCATGGACT
Organism: Lepidothrix coronata; assembly: GCF_001604755.1. NCBI lineage: Eukaryota > Metazoa > Chordata > Aves > Passeriformes > Pipridae > Lepidothrix > Lepidothrix coronata. Next base: position 1,079,012 of record NW_016690345.1, on the reverse strand, counting down.
GGCCTTGTCCACATGCTGGGTACATGGTCAGCTATTGGAGTGGTCCCCTCACACCGTGGGGACCCTCTGAGCTCCAGCAGCAGCAGAATCCCAGGCTGACTCAGTGCCTTGTTTGGCCTTGCTGAAACAGGAATGTTTTCAGCTGGGCTGAGGGGCCAGGCAGGGCAGTCATGCTGCTTTTGAAACCCGAGTTAGTGTTTTCTTACTGTGCTGCACTGAACCAGGTGGGGATTCCCTGGGAAGATCAGAGCTGCTTGGCACGGTGCTGCACTGATCACCAATGTCCAGAGTTGGCAGAGATCGCCTTGTCAGGTCCCACACAGTTCCTGAAAAGTTTTCTCAATCCAAGCTCAGGATATTTAAAAAAAAAAGCAAACCTTGTTGCATATTTCAGACTAGGTCAAATGAAATGTTTCAACTGTGTTTTGCTTGGTTTTTTGGGGGTTTTTTTGAGTTTTCCTTCAGGAATTCGAGCTATTCCAAACTGAATTAATGTTTTCTTCCATTTTCAAGATGCCTAAAAAAGGCATTTTAAAATCGAAAAAAGGGGGAGGAATTTTTCAGGAATAGGAAGTTTTTGAAACCATTCCTTTCCCAGAAAAAGAGTTTTCATTTTATGAATAGATTCTTTTCTGTTTAAAAAAGAGTGTTTGAGTAGAAAACTCCATTAAGACCAACTTCCTACTTCAGTATCAACCCCAAACCAAACTCTGGGAAACAAGACCTTTGTTACTTTCCCCAGAGATAAAACAGAATAAACTGACCCTGCTTTCATTTGGGAGAGGAGTTTGCTGTGAGGACTCTCCCCCATAATGTATATATTCCAACCACTTGTTTATTTGAAAATGATGTAGTTCCTGTGAAACCAAATGTTCTGTATTTAATAGCTTAAGCAATAAGTCATAAAAGCCAAATTCAGCAGACTGTATGTTATTAAGAAATAGGGATCCAGATGGCTAGCTGAGGTCAAGCTGAGGCCAGTGTGCCCATAAAGAATACACACTTTTGTGTCCTTATTAAAGTTTAGGGTTTTAGTAAAAACAGGAGTGTTTTCCTTTTAGAGTACTCATTTCAGATAACTTTGTTTACTTTAATAAAATACCCTATATCTTTCACAAAGTTTAAAATAACCAGAAGCTGCCAGGAGTGGGAGACTACTATATTGTGGGTTCAGAAGGAACTGTTGTTTGTAACTTTTTTTTCTTTCCCCATACTTAAAAAATAATGCAAACTTATAACCACTTCTGTTATGAGCCAGAAGTTGTGTTGAGGTTCCTGCAGCAGCTTGAGGGTCTAGAAATCCTACAGAAATGAGTCCTGCCTCCTCTTTTACAGCCATCTGCTCCATTCAGCTGAGCCTGTGACAGCAGCTGCCTGTAGCTGCAGAGGACGTGTCAACTTCCAGTGCTTCACAAAGCTCAGGTGGCCGATTTTGGGTGTTGAAATCTGCTCTTCCTGGACACTGTGGGTAACACACACCAGATGAGGCAGGAATTACCACTGCCTGTCACTGCCCACCCTCTCGCCACCAACCTCACAGGGCACTTGGCTTTTAGACCAGGAATCTACAAATTCAAAGGCAACTTTTGGCACATTATGAAGGCTCTGAGCAACAGGCAACATCCAGTTAATTTGAAAGGCCTTGGTTCCAGCGGTAGGTTTCAGATGGGCTGGTGAGCACTGATCTGTTGAGGCTTTGCCACTTCCAGGGTGAAGCCCTGCACCTCTCCACAGCCTTTGCCCGCAGCCATCCCAAGGCAGGCAGGTGTCTGTGCCACAGGGATTCAGCAAGGCCTGCCTCACATCCTGTTGGATACCGGCAGTTCCCAACACCAGACTAATTAAGAGCTGATAAGACTGTGACATGAGACTAGTGCAAGATGAAGCAGTGAAATAGAAACCAGAGGAAGTTCAAAGGGTCCTGGTGTGCTCTCGAATCCCTTCGGTAATATCCCCTTTTCTCCTCTGAAAATCCTGGTTTCAGAGACTGGACAAAATGATACACAATGAGACAAACTCAACCATGAACATTAATAGCCAGCACTGCAGGAGGCACAGATTATACTGCTGGCCAAAATGCTCGCAGTTCCTCCTCTCAATTTTCTATTACCCTCTCTCTGATAATTCCATTTATTTATGAGCAGTTCAAAAGTGTGTTCCATTATTACACTTTAATTGGCTTATGATTAAGCAAGCAGGCAGTGCTAAGGAGATGAGAAACCATGACATAACACAGTAGAAAGCATTAAGATGCCTTATTTCCTCCCTCAAAATGAACTGCATGGTGCATCTGCAAACACTTACCAAGTGGCAAAACAACCAGAAAAGCTGGGCAAATACAGATTTCTACCTTCTTGAAACTAAATCCCTGCAAAGAAAATTATTATTCTCTCTCAGCACCACATGCTTCTGATTGTATCAAAATGCATTAAAATAAAAATGCTTTACCCTAAGCTGATCAATCTCAGGAAATGATTTACAGGCTGAAAGCTGTATTTCACTTGCTGGAAACTACGTAAGCACCAGGCTGCACTGGTTAGTCACAGTGCCGTGCTTTCTCCAAAAAGAGACAACACTGATGGCAACACTTTTATGAAGACAGAATGAGTCAAAAATAGTGTTTTGACCTTAGGATTACAGACTTTATAGATCATAGCAAAGCATTAACACCAAACACCTGTTGGAACAATTTTAAAACAAATCCTTTATTCCCTAAGTTACGTAGCAAACTTGCCTCTTTTTTAGAACTAGAGTGTAAAACTCGGGAAGCTTTCAAAGCAGAAGCTCATTACTCAGAAGCACATAAACACTTAAGACACTATGCTTTGCTACAGAAATACCTTAATAAAATTAAAGAAAGTGACTGAAAACCAAAGGTTCCTGACCCATTTGACCGTAACAAAGGATATGGGGTACTTTAGCACAACAAGACCTCATGCCAAATGAGTCACACATAGTATGGGAAGTCTAAAAGAAAACTCAGTTATATAGGGCACTTCTGCCCACCTGGCAGATACTTTTCTTTACATTCTCAATCCACTTTCAATTCACACATTTGAAAATGGATTCCGAGATCTGGAGACATTACGCAGCAAGAGAAAGCAGTTTAAAGACACTTGCATACAGCAATAAAAAACACAGTAAGGAGAACCTCAATTTCTGCACTGATGTGTTTGCTAACAAAATTTATACTTTCTGTTTTTTGAGACTATTACAATTTAAAAACCCACCCTATAGCTCAAAAATTATTTCCATAAATGTAAAGACATACCAGATCTCCTTAAAAGATGATGATGATCTATACTGCTTAGGGATATAACATGATACCAGAAGTAAAGGTCTTACTTTCAGCTCCAGAATCATGTTGTGCCCATTAATTCACACACAGGAGGAAGTGACAACACTTGCAGACCTTCAGTCCCAAGTTCAGGGATTGCTCCTGGATGAATGCCTGTCAGGCAATGAGCTCTGCTGAGGGCAAACTTCTGTACTAGAAAAGCCTAAGCAAGGTGATTAATATATCAAAACCTCCTCAGCCAAGAGGAACAGCAAAGTTCCTTGGCTGTTGTGCAGAGGTAGGAAGCCCTGCATATGCACTCAGAGCTGAAAGAGGAGGCTCTTCCCGTACACGTGAAAGGTACCACCAGATTCCAGCAACAAATTAGCCAGACACCTCTCAGTGCTGCCAGGTACCATAGCCACGGGTTCCCTTGGTTGGGAGCACAGAACCACGGCTGGAGTCAGTTCACACAGCCCTGTGCACCCTGAGCTCAGGCAGAGCCCCTGTCGCTTACAGTCAGCCCTGCAATGCAGCTCACGGAGCCAAACCAGCTCCAGCATTTCTAGTTGTCTTTTTCTATCTCAGGACCAGGGGACTAAGGGGCCTGAACTCTGGGAAAAATATTTTCCTTTCAACCACAGGGTCTGAAAGACTTCAATTTTTCAGCAGACTGCCTTAAAGTTCTGTATCCCACAGTTCTGTCAGCTCTAAACTGTTGGAGTCAGTCTAGAGGAGGGACACCAAGCTGATCAGAGGGATGGAGCACCACTCCAATGAGGAAAGGCTGGAAGAATTGGGATTGTTCAGTTTGGAAAAGAGGCTTCAAGATGACTTAATTGAGGCCTTCCAGTACCTGAGCAGTGCCTACAAGAAGGATGAAAAGGGACTATTTACAAGGGGATGGAGTGACAGGACAAGGGGGAATGGCTTCACACTGACAGAGAGTAGGTTTAGATTGGATATCAGGGAAAAATTCTTTACTGTGAGGGTGGTAAGGCACTGGACAGGTTGTTCAGAGAAGTTGTGAATGCTCCATCCCTAGAAGTGTTCAAAGCCAGGCTGAATGGAGCTCTGAGCAACCTGGTCTAGTGGAACTAGATGAAAGCTTAAGGTCCCCTACAACCCAAATGATTCTGTGATTCCATGGTATCAGTTATCAGAGCAAGCACCAACAACCTTATGGGATCTGATTCTACTTATTTCTAGTTTATACCCAAGAGCCAAGGGCCTTAACACGTGCAGGTTGTGGCTGACAGTGGGACCCCTTAAAGTAGGTAGTGCCCATGCTGAGAAAAGGCATTGGTCCTCAAAGAGTTTATAGCCCAATACAGACAAACAGAAGAGAGAAGATACCAATTATTATGATGTATTTACGTCTCAGAGTCTCTCTGTAATAAACAAACAACTTGTCCTTCAGCATCAGTGCAGAATATGTTCATATATGTAAGTTATACAACAGGAAAGTTATCTATCCATAATGTGCCTCCTATTCCCCAGCTGTTCTGCTATCGCCTGCTCCCTGCCTCTGATTTTTGTGGATTATATGTGAAATCATTTTCAAAAATAGTTAAGAACAGTGTTGTATTGTGTTATTGTGCCCATTTTTTTTTTTAAGATTATGAATTGAGGCCAAGTAAGATAAAATGCTTTGCCTGAAAACATGGACAGGCTCTATAGAGCACATCGGGGAAGCACATGCAAGATTTTCAGAGTTTCAATCCAAGCTCTAATGACAGAATCACTGCTCCTGCTTAGCTAAGGGCTGCAGTCTTTATATGCAGTAAACAGATCATATGGGACATAGACCTGAAGTTTATCTTAAGCTCCTTTAAAAGCACTGCTCATTATTCAAAGGAAAACGTGTGACCTTTTGTGACATCTCTTTGGAAGGAGCTTTCATGTCTGCTGCTCTGAGATGATTAGAAGACGTGGTATTTTGGATGCAAACTAAGAAATCCCAGTGCTTCACTGTTTCTTATTCTCAAGCATTAAGAAATAGATTTCTCTGGGGTTTGCAGGAATTGGGGAAATACATGAAAACAGAAAAGGAGCAATGGAGTAGCAGGGAGGTTTGTCTGCCCCCTCCCCCTTCCTCTTGCTGCTAGAAGTCCCACTCTTCTCCTTTTGGGTGCTGAAGGGCACTCTCCAGCTGAAAAAAGTTGCCTGGAGACTGAGGGAGGCAACAGTCAAACTGGAGGTGTGGAAGGAATGACAACTGTGTTCAGTTACCTATTACAAATGGACAGCCACTCCTTATTCCACTTATCCTTCTGGACACACACTAGGGCATTTTGGTGAACACCAGCTTCTCCACCAAAAAGAAGGCACACCTGCCTCCTCATCAGACTGGCCATGGCATGGTATGTTTTCTCTCTCCTGCTGGATGAGGACTCAAGTGGGTAAGGAAGGACAATATGGCCTCAAAGAAGAAACTAGTTTAGGTAGACCTCAAATCTGATCACTAGTACAGTACTTGTTTATGGCAGCAGAACTGTCAGTACTCTTGGAAACTATAAGGCAACTGAACTGAGCCCCCTTGAGGTAACTCAGACAGTACTGGCCTTTATTAGGATTTCACTCCTTCAAACCTCTTGTATCCACATGTTTAGTGCCTATTTTCTCACAGCCTCTTATTACTGAGCTGGCCCATTGCCCAGAAAACACATGCCATGCAAAGTAGCTCACCCCAAATTGCTACAAATGAATTAAAACAGTTTTCAAAATGAACTGCCTCTGGGCTAAACATATTTTTGTGAAACTGTGTTTTGCTCTCCTTATTGACTGTCACCGTCTTTTATGCCCTTGCAACACCGCGATCACGGGGACGTTAATCCAAAATTACTTGAGGGAATCTACAGGCTTCCTTCCTATGACCAAAGAGCCCAGAGGCAAGTGCTGCAGGTTTGCCACATCCCAGCTTAGTGATGGGGACAGTGAGAGACAGGAATTAAGACTGAGACAGAGAAGTTGAAAGGTCTCCTACCAACAACTAAGTGCAGTCTGACTTACAAAGGCAGAACTACTACAACATGGTGCTCTTCAATCAGGGGGAAAAAAGGTATGTGAGAAGAGAAGCTGCCACCAAAATAACACTACCAAAAATGCCTCTCTGAATTCCGTAGAGACATACGGTGTCCCAGTCACAGGCTCCATCACAAGTAAATACCAACACAGCTCATGATGAACACGTGTGACAGCGGGGTCACAAAGTCTGGGAAACAGAAGACAGAATGAATCCCCTGTAACCCAGTATATGTGCTCAGTGTCACAAAATAAATAATCAATTTGCTTTAAATTAGGCTATATCCTCCTGCTGTCACACAACCTCTACTTGAAACTGCACCACAAGGTGAAAACAATCCCTTATGTATCAGTAATTACTGGACAAAATAATTTTGCTATATTCCAGTATCTCAGTGGCTCACTCTGCAAAGTTAGCCAGGGTACTTTCAATTCAGATGGAGATAGGAGACCACATACTTTAGCCATAGTTTCACCAGTAACAGCTTGAAAAGGTGAAGATGATTTAACCAACTAGCCCAAAACCTTGAGGAAAGTGGGGAAAAAAAAAAAATAAAAATGCTGAAATAAAGGCTCAGCACACGCTTGGTATGAAAGTAACTGTATAAAGTACAAAAATACTACTACAAAACAATTTCCTCTGCTTATGCGTGCACTGGTAATAAATTTGCTTCAGTTATTTTCAGTTGTTAACAGCCAATGAAGAAACAGTCTCACTAACTTTACTCCATATGGCTGTTTTAATGCTAGGAGACTAGTGGGTGGTTATATGCCTTGAGGGGTTGGAAGAGGGGACCTATTCTTTTGGAAAAACTGCATGCTGTGAATTACTTGTTCCAAGCTTGTTACCCCTAAGAAAAATAAGGTAACTGGTTAAAAGAAACAAAAAACCCACCCTCATCTTGCCACTTATAGAAAAAAACTAATAGTTTCTAACATGTTCTGAAATCCAGAAGCACGTACAAGGAAGCTGAAAGCCGTGCCCAAAGTCTGCACCATTTCTACATTGCTAATGAACCATATTCTTTATACCACACAAACACCCTTGGCGGAGAACATATGTAGGGATTTCTGCCACTGGGTTTTCCATAGATGGAAAAAGTAAATAACATGGAGAAAGGAACTACACTGTAGGATACAGTGCCCTAATTTTGACAGCATATGCTTTAATGTACTGTTTGCAACCAGTCGACAAAACCACACAAATCTGCTTGAATAGAGGAAGGAAAGCATTTCAATGTAAATTTAATTTTCAAGGTTGAGCCCACATCACAGTGTGTGTTGTTATTAAACCTCTAGTAAGTAACTGTTTATTTTGAACAGCTTTTTTGGTATTTTCCCCCCACCATCCTTACCTTTAAACATTCAGCTAAGTCCATCACAATTACTGTTTAAGTGCTCATTATGATGTAGATATATAAATTAAAATACCTTCATTTGCATAAGCATAGCACACACCTAAACACCCTCACATTCACACCCCAACTACACCTTATCCAGCAATGAATGGGATGTCATTATACCAGTTTACTCTTTTGAAGATGAACAACCAAGAAATAGAGGCATCCAGCAAAAAGTTGAGTTTTCCAGACGTAAAGATTTTATCAAAGTACTATCCATAGCAGTCACGGGCATTTTAGAGGAAATAGCAATTTGGGAACTTAAGCAAGCCAAACCTCTCCCACCTCAATGTAAGTGAATAAGTATAAGGTGAATTTTAGTAGTTAATATTAAACAATAAATTGTCCCATCCTGCCAACATTATTAATGTCACTTTTCAGCATAACGCCAGCCCCTGGCAAAAGACTCTGCAGTGACAATTCCAATTAACTTTCCTCATCTTTATCTTACAGGTCACCTGTTAAAAAACGCATGTTTACTCTGTCTTCTCCCTGACCAAGACCGACTGCAGTGGAGGTGATGTTCTAAGCCAAGTAAGTCATGCCATCTCAGCTCCAGTTTGTCTAAGTCACTCTGCATGTTGTTTGAGCTGCCATCTGACATGCCTTCCCCCCCAGCTCCTTACACAGTGTAAGGGCTGAGCTGCCTTACACCTGCAGACAGGCTGCCTCTCCTTCCCTCAGCAGTGGAAGGGAACACAAAGAGCCTCCGTCCTCACCCGCAAACCTCAGCAGAAAAATCCCCCACTAGCAAGAGCAGCCCTTCTCATGACAGTATCTAAATTAGCCCAGTGTACTTTTCACTGATCAAAGCAGCTCCTTAGGGGCCCAACCCAAAGCCCACTGAAGCTGATGGAAGTTTTCACTTGGGTTTCAGCAGCCTTTGAACCATGTTCTCTTGGCAGCATCATGTGTCACAAGAAACACAAGGGCAAGAAGGGGAGAATCTGTTCCAATGTAATCCTGTGTTTCACTGCCTTTAAGGAAAGGGTGGTCAGAAGGATCAGTCTGTCACATCAGGAGTGTCCAGGACCCAAGAGGTGGTTTCAGGAGTCCATCATAAGCTGATTTTACAGGTGTGGTGCACGGTGCAATGACAGCTACCACTGAAGAGACACAGTGGCAATGTGGGTATGTTCCCAGAGGAAGCATCCGTTTCCCTCTTGGATGCAGTCACACACAGAGGCAGTTGTAGCTGAGTATTTGCTGCTGTGGACATCACTTCCAGCTCATATCCCTCCCCCAGGGAGTGCGTTCTCTCCCTAAAGGGAACTCACATGTCAAAGCTGAGACCAAGTAGACCATTGCATCCCAGTGGTATGACACCAAATAGGTCCCACTAACATCAAAATCTCTACAGACCTAAGAGGCAGACAGGTTGAAGAGGGACATGATCCCAGAATGAAGGAAACGTCAGCGTTTCTTGAACATATAACAAAGGAAGTGTACATTTGTTTAATTATCCATATCCCCTTAATACATGTATGGGTCAAATGGTACAGGTTTTGCTTGCAGACAAGCCTACAGGAACAGTCTGCACACAAACACACACACAAATCCACTCCATGCCACAGCAAGATTAGATGATTCAAGAAAGAGGACAATCAGCAGGAAGATGAAGCTAAGTATTAAAGTGATGAGATCAGTCGTTAAGGTCTCAGCTCTCTGAGGAAGTGCAGAAAAAAGTAATAGGGATTTCATTGCCTTGAGTCCAGGAGCATTTCTCTTTTCCTGCCCTTCAGTATCAACAACGGGGTATGTATTACGCCAGGAAACAACTAAATCCAGGTCCTCTGATAACTCTGTCTTGGCATAATCAAATGGGACTCGGGTGCCCACAGGAATTTCATATAACATAAGCTGTACAATGAACCTTTTACCCTGATAGCAAGTTTTGCATACGATGATTTTTAAGCAGTTAAAATGCTCATTTCTGGTGTTTTAAATATCACAATAAAAGCATTTGCCATTTCTGCTTATAGGAGCAATTGCTGGGCTACTGCCCTGCCAGGCTACAGACTGCAGGGTTTTGTTTGCTGCAAAAACCAAAGCACTGTCACTTAGCTCTTTGCACAGACCCACAGCACATTCTCACAGCAATCCCTTTAGCCTATGAATCCCCTGGGAGGATTGCAATCCTTTTGCAAGATCTAGATCCACTCCTGGCAAGTGACCGACCAAGTCACTCCAGTTCCAAGTGAATATAGGATATGTACAGGCATATATTTTAGGTAGCTACCTCACAGCCTCCAGATTTGGGGGTTTTCACACATTTTCTAGGTAAGGAAAAGTAACGTAGTCAGGTGTGAGAGCAGGAATTAAATTACACATCCCAAGTTACATAGCAATCAAAGATCTAAGACAAAACTGCCTTCATGCAAGCAATTCTGTGTAACAGCATCTAGAGAACTCTTAAGCACTGCAGAGTTGCCCATCACATAAGATACTTAAAATTTATGGACTGCTGCTTCATCTCCAGTCCCCTTCTCTCCCCCTTCCCAGAAACTTCAATGGATACTGGGTAAGCAGGATGAAATCACTGAGACTTGCAAGGATCACCAGTTGCATGACTGGAGCCTAAAAAGACAAAAAGCAAACCTGAAACACTAAAGTGGGGAAAGTCCTAAAGGCAACGCGACCTGAACAGCAGTCAGCAAACACTCAACTGCTGAGGGATGAACTCCGAGCACCCATTTCTGCAGGCACCTAGGAGATGTGCCAGCAGGCTCCCACAGCAGTACTGAGACAGACATGCTGCAAGCCCTGGGAACAGCTGTCTTCCCAACATTTTTCATATACAGTACAATGTGCTGGAGGGTGGAAAATAAGGCTTTAACCTGAAGGTGTTTATTTTTTCGAATCCGTATTTTTTTAACCTTTAAGGGTAGCAATTGTCCCATTGGTTTGAACTTAAAAGAAGTGTACTTGGTAACTCTGAATGTACTTTCATACATGCAATCATGTTGTGTCTCAGTGTTCCCACACCAGTTTCCCAACTCTCAAACTGTTTTATTCAGTGTACCTAATCATCTACAATTACTCACATTTTCCTTTACAATGGCCCGACCCCCTTAGCTTTACTTGAGCGAGAATGCAGCAGTCCCACACTCCTTCCTCTTCCCACCCTAAATGCAAGTGGTGCTCAGGATGGTAAAGGCAGAAGGAATGAAGGTTCGTTTTCTACACATTCTTACTAATTGCAACAGAACAATACCAAAGCCACACTGGTGGTCAATCTCAACAGGAATTCTAAACAGAAGAGCAACTTTCTCTTCCCCTCCCTCCTCTGACATCTTTCTTTTTGGTTGATTAGATGTTTTTTTCCAAGCACTCGCTCCTGCAGTTTTGCAGATAGATACCTCCCCTCCAAAAAGCCACCTTCCTGCAAGGGACCTGTGACACGCTGCAGCTGTGACCATGTGCACCCAAAATGAAACGCTCGTGGTCACACTGTTCAGCTTGCTGATATTCCTGACTACCACCATCACTGACTCATCAGCCCAGGTTCAGAATCATAACACCTCCTTTAGGATATATTAATAACTAATTTATGCAGTGCTTATTTAGATACTTTGCTATAGAGTGAGCTAAGGCTCCATTCAGTTTTTAATTCACAGATGTGCAGTGACAAGCGACGGGCAGGGTTAAGCACCAGAGGGTAATTCAGTCATCTCCAGTCTCTGCTAGAGGGCTACCTGCAGTTCTCAGGAGCACAGCAGCAGGATGACACCTCCAACAGCAACAGGGGAGCCCTGAACTCGCCTGGGCTTAACCGCTGCCTGGGACAACAAACACTTTCAGAAATCTTCCAGAATATTCCCTCTTTCTTGCACATAATAGAACTCTCATGACAATTTGTCGAAGGGAGGATTGTCACTTGGCACTTCAATGCTTGCAGACTTTTAAACACCTGGACAGAACAGATCAACAAAATATGAACTGCAGACTGACTCCTATTCCCACTCTCATGCAGTGCTGCAGATCTCCTGCAGCTGCTGTAACTGGACTTGGACTCGGTCCAGAGATGCAAAGACCTTCAGTCTGCTCAACACTGCCATGCAGACAGTGGAACCAACCATCGGTGTATGAATCAGTGCCTTCTCCTGACAGCAGGTAAGTAGACTGACTGGGATACAAACTGACACAACAAACAGTATCTACAGCGTGTTACACATCTGCCATTACATTTTTATTACTGTTAGCCCACTAGAAAACGCCTGCAAACTCAACTCCAGATAGCAGAGTTTTTTAGAGTTCCCTAAAGCATCTTCTACACCCAACATTTGTTCTCCCTAAAACCAGGCTATTTTTCCTCCTCCTAATATAAACAATAATAACATGTATTTTGGCTTTCAATGCTTAATGCTCTGGCTATTGTTCATACAGCTACTGTCTTCAGTTTGAAGCAAAGTGCCCTATTACAGCGCTGCGATTAATCAGGGTGATAAATGCTGCAGTGAGGCCCCTGCTATCAATCATGTTTCTTGTGCAGAAAGGCACTCAAGTCAAAAAGGGTGGGGGTGGGGGAAGGCTCATTTACCACTATTGTAGTAAGATTATTTTCTGTTAAGAAAAGTGGCAGTTCCTTTATCCAGCAATGAATGCAGGCTGACCAGCAGTTTAGAGACCTAGTAAGAGACGGTTAAAGATATTAATAATAAAACAAAGTTATCCTGTGTGAAGGAGGACAGATGGCAGCCACACAATAGCCATCAAGTCTATTTAACCAGAGAAGTGGTCTGCCTACGCCCACCCCGGCTCTAGACATGTGCTGATTCAAAGACTGGCTCCCATCCCATGGAGCCCTCTAACCTGAAACAGGTGCAGAGGTCACGTTCTGTCCTTCCATGCCCTCATTTAGAAATCCGCCCATTCTCTGTCAAGCACTGCAAAAGCAGAGCCCAGGACAGATGCTCCTGCCCAGCAGTGATAAGCTGTGCCTCTGTGCCTTGAAAATATGTGCACCAGACCCAGGGACAAAGCAGCACAGCTTTGGGAAAGGCAGAGGAACGCCACCGTGTTGGGAACGTGGCAGCCAGCCTGGAGAGCCCAGCCCTGCCTCGGGTTTCTGAGACAAGCTGCCATGGAAGGCAGAGGGCTCATGAGTGATGCCCATTTCAGAGCTACAGACTATCTGTACAGACAGAGAGAATCAGTGACTGATACAGTGAAAAAGGACCAGAAAACCTCAGTGTCAGCCAGGGTGGCTGGAGCAGGCAGGCTGCAGTGAATTTTGAATGAAGGATGGGTGAAAGATTTAATTCCACTAAGCAGCCAAGGGGCTCAGATCCAAGGCCAGTTTCTGCCATGGGGAGCGTTTTACCAAAAGCAAAAGGTGCTGATGAGCCTGACAAACCAGCAGCCAGAGACAAGTGGAAAAGCTGTAGGAGAGGCATCGGGGGGGCTGGCCAGACAGACCATCTCAGCACGTTTCTGTGAAGTCTGACGGGCCCTTCCCCCACAGACACTGCAAGACTGGGGCTTTTAATATTGCAAGGATTACTTCAATCCATAGGCTTAACCTTCCTACGGCAAACCTGCACAGATGGAGTGCCACTGCCTTCCTGCTACCAGCCGACCCGTCCACCACAGCCTGGCTGAGGCAGCACTTCAGGCATGGCCAGCAGCTACCGCTCCTTCCAGGGGCTGAGGGACCTGCTTCCCACCTGTCTGACATCCTGCACTACTCCAACTTTATAGATACCTGACTCCTGATGATCTCTGCAGCCAGCATCGCTGGGAAATGAAAATGAGCTCAGTTCTCTTAAACACTCAGTGGCTGTAAATCCTCAAAAGCCTTTTTAAGCTTTGTCATGACATATGACTTTCTTTCCCATGACACAGTTTATTATGTCACTATTTCTTTTCCTTGTTTTAAGAAGAAAGGGAGCAGAACTGTAAGGAAGCATACTAGCACCATAACATGAATCCAAAGGTGGTAACTTTTCTTTTTTTGACAGAATGCACATGAACAGTTTGGGCCTCTCATTATATTCAGTAAACTATTCAAAACAGAGCTCCCAGTGGAGAGATTCACACCTGGGACTATCCTTCACTGCAAGCCTAGTCTAAGGCTTTTCTAGTCAACAGTCAATTCCATAGATGCTGCATTAGGTCCAGCAAGAGTATTTTTAAAATTATTTTATCAATAGCAGTATTTTAGAATACTGTTATTGATATAATATATTGATACTGATATTGATGTAATATTGAGTTTAGAATACTCAGTAACACTATTTTAGAACACCTAAATAGCTTTTCTGCCTGACAAGATAGAAATAGTTATCTCCCTTTTGACAGATGTAGAAAGCTTTAAAAAAAGCCCCCAAAAAACCCAACCCCAAAACATCCCAAACACCGGGGTTTTATAAACTGAGTGAAATTCTGGGTGAGTGACAGAAGGTACTCTCCCTTCTTCCCCTTGTAAGATCATGGATTTGAAGTCTACTTTTCTGGATTATATATGATTATTCACACATACATACACAGGCCAAATTCGTTAGTTTTTCCACATAACTTAATTCCAACACACCCCATAAAAATATTTCTAACTCCAGCACTTGTTCACTGATATTGGATAGAAGACTTTGTTTAGGTATTTCTCCTGCCCGTTTGGATACTGCAGAAAGGAATTCTTATAGGTCAAGACAGTGTTATTACAAGGACTACTTGTAGTAACGAGAGCTCCAGAAAATGCAAAACTTAGGTGAACATGTGGACACAGATGCAATGATTTGACTGTACCCCCTTATGCCTCACTGCTTTTCTCCACTCTCCAGTGTAAAGACTGAACACATTTTATTTCCTGCAGAAATACAGAAATGAGAAAGGACAGCACACAGAAATGATCAGGTCTAAGCTTTGCTCAATCTGCACATCACTCTGAAGTGAGAGTTACCTGACAACAACACTGAAAACAACAGGACTACACCACAACAACAGTACGTTCACTCAAACACTCCCCAAGAATCCTCCTGGCCAGTCCCAAGTACTGAGGGTCATCCCACAGCATCGACCTGACAGGTCTGTGAAGATCAAAATCTCTGACTACCCTGCTCTTACACCCACCTGCCCACTGCAGGCCTTTGCAAACACAACTCTAAGGGCACTCAGCAGAATGGCTGGGAAGCAGGGAGATGTTCAGCCATTCAGAGTGACAGTCTCAGGCAGTCACAGAGAACTTCTGTCCTTTGGTGGGTTTTTTCTTTGGTTGGTTGGTTGGTTTTCTTTTGGGTTTGTTGGTGGTTTGGTTTTTTTTGTTTTTTTTTTTCTTTTTTCAAATTTCTTTAGTGAGTTCTGTCAGGGAGTTATTCTCGGTTTGCCAACCACAAACTGCATGGATGTGTTACTTGTACCACGGAGCACCATTTCCCTTCTGTTCTATAATTAATCACTAAAGTGCTCAAGTCTCCTGCTTGACAGTAATGCACACATTGGTATCTAAAGTTTTTACACATGCTGGCTGGCTACACAACTGTAAAATTACTTTTAGTAGCTGTAAACATCAGTCCTGAATTTACCACTGCATAATTACTTCCACAAGTATTTGCTGAAAGACATTTTTACTAATGGGCACTAAATATCACAAACCTAAGAGTAAGCACATTCGTTTAGATACCCAAGGGCATCTAAACGTGTCCATCGCAGGGGAGGTTCCTGCAGGGAGCAGTTCTGCCTGTGCCTCACTCTTCCCTTACAAGATCTGCTGTTCTTATCACTCATTACATAACACCAACACTACAAGTAATGGCATCAGTTCTTATTTTAATGATTATTAATATGCCTGGTTGTACTGCAGCCATACTTTGAGGCAACTTTCCACGGAAGAGGACCCTAGGCAATGCACATCCATCCAAGGAGAACTAAGGTCCTGCTCAGGGGGACATCAACAGCAGCTCTGAGTACTGTGAGCCCACAGCACAAGGTGCCAAGAGCACAAACCTCTGTGGATCCCAGTGGGTTTTGAAAAGAGACAGGGGCCCCTTTTGTATATGCATAGGACTATGGGGTGGGGGGGGAATCAGAGTTTTATATCTTGGCTTTCTATTTTCTCTGAAGGCACTCAGCACATTACTGAGCATCCCAACTTGTTTCTTTAACATCTATCTTATTATGACTATAAAAAAAAAAACCCTATCAATGCCATCTTGACTCATTCTTTGGCTTCTAATGCTCCTTCAGTTTTATCATCATGTTGCTAAACCCAAGAAGAGATTACCCAACTGTTGTCTTGTCCTTTAAAGATTGAGAGCACACAATGTAGGAGCTGCACAATGACTCCAGCAGAGCATGTATTATGAGTGAGGAACTCACTGCATGGCACATTCAACTGCACCTCGTTTCACTTAAAAATTAAGTGCTTGTGTTTCAAAATTCCTATAAATTTTAGAGAGACACAAGACCAACAGTCAGGCTACACTTGACTTTGCCACAGGTCTGGGGAAGTCACCAGAGCAGAACATCATTGGGTCACAGGTCTGTCCTCACTGGACAGCTGATCCTGAGAGCAGCTGAGCACCTCCACAAGTGATAGGATTACACCCCAGTGTAGCTCTAGAATGAGGCCTGGCAACACAGATTTGCTGGCCTACACTTGAACTGCAGCAATAATAAGTTCACACAGTATCAGTTTATCAACACAGGTATCAGCCATCCTGATTCATCATAAGCTGGGTTTATACCCTATTGTCAGCATGGAGGACCCTAATGCCAATCCACCAGCCAGCCAGGCCACCACAATCACATTAAGATGTGCTGAGAAGGGTTTGGGATCAATGCAAGTGAATCAGCTCTTGAAACAGACTTCAGTTAAACTGCTGCAACTATGGAAATCCTAAAGCAGATAGTTCTGTCCTAAATTACTGAATGTTACTGGGTTTGTCCTTTCTCTGACCCCACTTCAGGGTTTTATGCCTCTGCTTTCAGACAGAAAAGAAGGCAAGCTGGAACTATCAGTGAGCTTGCTCCCCAGTGTGCTCAGGGCTGGATATGAAGGAAGAATGATGCTGTGGTGCTGAATCCCAGACAGGGCAGCCTGGTTTCTAGGGCTAGAGTGCCCAAAGGTAGAACCCTATCAACCTCCACATCCTTACAGCCCTGTGTTTTTCACTCCTGCTGCCCTTTCTCTATGATACCTCAGTCTGAAATATTTTAAAAAATTGGGGGTGGGGGGGTGGAAAATTCACATGGGCAAGAGAGGCTTCTAACTCTGTGAAATTCGGAATCATCTCTACTGACATCTTATATTGCAAACTATCAGCTCAGAAATGCCAATAAAAATCTTCCTGATGCTCACAGAGGATGTAAAATAGAGTTGCAAGAGAGCAGCAGTCCCTGGCCTTTGCACTCCTGCCAGACCAACAGTAGACTCCTGACCAACACTACAGCCCAGCACGAGGATATACAGGCAGGTGAACTGTGTTCCTGGCACTATAGAGCAGGAAGAACTAGGTGCTTTCCCCAGAGCAAAAACAAGACATCAATTCAGCAGAATTTCCTCTCTGCTATGTTACCTGTGCTTGCACCGTGCTGCCCTGTACTGGGAGATAGCAGGGATTTGTCAAGGAACTTATCACAGAGATGTGTTGGGAGTTTGTTTCCACATCTGCAACTCCTGCATCTGAAAGGGGTGTTTGAGGATGTGTCACATGCAAGTCTCCAGAGCTGCCCCACGCACCTTTCTCTCCCCAACAAAACTCCAGGCTACGAATTCTACCATAAGATCAAGTTTTTCAGTATCAAATGCTACAATGCTGAGCAGCAGCAGTACAGTGCTGCTTCCATATAGACGGAAGCAACTTGGGAACTACAGAGACACAGACAACTGGATGATACAGGGAGTTTTATACTGACACTGAAACACACATCTCTCTGATTTCTCCACCACTGCTCTCTATTCCTGTATCTAGCAGTCATGAATCCCTTCCCCTTGATGATGAAAAGCCTAAAGAAAGGCACTTTCTCAAATGTGACTCATTTTCTTTTAGCCAATTTAGGCACATATTTGCATTTTTAAGAGAAAAGATACACACCAAGTAAGAAAAAGAAGAGATGAACCCAATTTACTAACCACACATACTGAAAAATCACCTTATCGCAAGAAACAGGATGACTCAGAAAACAAACATAAATAGCTTCTGTGATTTAGCACCGACTGACACCCAGGGTATTAAAATAAATTGCCCATGATTTCTCGCAAGCTCCACGCTAATGCATTCCGCAGAACATCAGAGAAAACGCAGCAGTGCATAACTATCTAGAGGCTTCACTTGGTGGCAAATAATGGAATGAATTGTCCCCTGACCAGGACAGGGAAAGGAAGTTAATCTGCATCTCCAGCCTTTCGGGGAATGTTTCAGGATTGTAAACCATGAGTCAGCAGCACTGCTGCTATGGAGGTTTTTTCCTAGCACGCTGCTGGCAACACAGTCTCTGCCTTTCCCAGCTTTGGATTGCCAGCTAAGTGCCCATCGAGAAACAGCACCTTTCGTATGAAATGGGACAGATCAATCGTCTGCCACTGATTCATTAACGTCTTAAATATCACCACTGACCTGTATGATCACAACATACAGCAAAGAAGAAAAAAAGAGTTCAGTTGATGGGTGAAGCTGGGAGAAATCAAGTCCTTTACTAAATGTATTTTAACCCCTTTACTGGTACTGCTACTACAGTAATACCACATTCACCTTTGTTACTGCAGCCAAGACAAAAGATACCATACTAAGTCTCATAATCAAATCCAAGGACCTCAATCATTTTGCAAAGCTGATGAATACTCCTCCTGAGAAATACATTGGTATTTCTTTGTATGTTTTAGAGACAAAGAAAATAAGGAAGAGAAGGAGGACACAAATTTTTAGAAATTAACTTGGCAGTTTACAGCTGTTTACAGGTACCACAGGCCTGCACCTATTCACTTCTTCCTCCAGTTGAGGTCATGTCAGCTGAGCTCCTGCTCCAGTTTATCCTCCATTGGATTCTTGTGCTTTGATGATTATTTTCTTGACAGGTTATAGAGGGTCCTTCCTAACGTTCCTAAATCAAACTTCTGCTGTTTAACTATCCCTAGCTCTTAATATTTAAATCTAGCTTGACAGAGCATTTAAGGATGGAAACTTACTTTCTTCCTAGAAACGAAAAACAAAGCTGAAATGAGTCCTCCCCTTAAATGAAGAAAGCATTGCCATAACCTCACCACTTTCTGAGTCTGATCTTCCAGACAGGCACCACATGCACACCATGGCCAGCCAGTACCCCAGAGCAGCCCCAAAGCACCCTTGTGTCCTGCCCAGCTGACAGTACAAGGCCACAGAGAAATGGAGGTACTCTGGCACAAAAGGAATGGAAAATGTGGCAAGGGAGGAGAGGACACAAGATGCAAACCCATATGGAAAGCACTTCCATCAGGGTATGATATATTATTTCCAGCCTTACTCACAGAAAGCCAGTTTTGTGTGGATTATGTTCTCCACAGCTAATAACTGTTGAGTCCATTGACCAATTGCAGCCTTCCCTGTTACAAAGGGAACTGTCTTCCCACAAGTCCCATGAAAACAGACATTCAAGTACAAAAGGCAGACCCTGCAAGTGACCCCAGCCCTGTCCCAGCTGGAAGAAAAGCCATAACATAGGACTCTTACTTGCCACCAAACAGTTTGCCTAGGGGACAGTCTTTCTGATCAGTAAAACAGCAAGAAAATCTCCACTTCATCAAGCACAAGACATAAAGAAAAGGAAAGTCAGCACCATTAATTCCAATGCTCAAACCAATACTTGTTTCATGTGATCATAGGATAAGGCAACATTAACCCTAGTGATGTAACCCTAACCCTAGTAAACAAACAGAGAATGTTGAAACCCAGCCTAGACCAGCCATAAAACCAAATTCCTCCTTACCTCCTCCACGAGGGCCATCACAAGTGCAGTTAAAAAAAATGGATGAGGATCTTGGGACAGGGGCAGACCCGGGGGCCCAAACTCATTTCTGAAGCTGCTCCCTGCAGGAGAACTGGGGATGAACTGACACCACACGTTTCTTCTGGATGCCTTTGGTGCACTTGGTGCCCACGTCATATGTTTAATTGCAGGTGAGTGCCAAAGATCACGTCATCCTGGATGCGTGCCCTGGAGTCCACAAACTGTAATCCAGCACACCTCACTGCCACTGCACACTCCAGCTTCTGAGGCCTTTCTCCATCAGCTAAATAAATGTTTTTCTTTTGATATTCCAAGCCATCTTACACTATCCCTGTGGCCACAGGATTTTCAAGTCCTATCAATCTAGAATTAATTCTCTTCTTACAGCATAAGTGCCCCTTACCTCTTCTTCAAGAAAATTACACTGCTTGAAATAATTTCTATTTTTGCCAGCACAACATCTCGTTTTCTTCCCTGTAGTCTGAAGGAATGATTTGTAACATGAATCTTAAAAACCCAGATCAAAGGAGGAGGTTAAAATGATAAATCAGAAATGTAAGAAATGTATATGTAGTAAAAAAAAAAAAAAAACAGTCTCCACTAACTCTGATTTAATAACAAATAGTTGATGCCCTTTCTTTGTTTTTGATAGATCCTAGAGGACTGATAAGATGCTGTGCACAGGAGATAAGAGACATTTCCATAGCAGATGAAAACCATTCATCTGAAGGGATCATGCTGTCAACAAATTGGACTCATTATCTGCCAATACTATAAAAACTAGGCAGTTCTACTCATCTGCTAACAATACCACCATTTCTATTTGCAAGAGTTCTCTGCTTTCCCCCCCTCCAATGCTGCAGTAAAACCTTGGATTCTGACATCAAGCCCAGCAAACAACGTTAGTCCTTGAGACAGAGTTTGCAAAACATTAATGAAATCAGAATGAGATTGCAGTTTGGCTTGTTGCCCTTGGATAATGGAAGTGAAATTAAAAGTAGAGGGAAGAGAAGGGACTTGCTCTTAGCTAAAATCAGATTGTCGAATGCATTTTTCAGGAATTAAAGCATTTTATACACTATCTACCTCAAATTTTTCTATTTCAATGACTGTAGTGATAACTGATACCAGGAGGAAACAGTAGTTAAAGCAACCAAGAAAAACCAACAAGTAGAGCATTCCTTTCAAATATTTCATTTAGCCAGGAAAATCTATTAGGAAAGAAGCCTTCTGCCAAGGCAGAGAGAAGGGCCAAGAGAAAGATGTGTAGAAG
>NW_016690345.1:856376-1058109 GCF_001604755.1 Lepidothrix coronata | reverse complement strand
GGAGAGAATATCCTGAAAAATTCACAAATGCTTTCTACCAGGAAGCAGCACCTATCAGCCAGCCCTACCAATTTATTGCAATATTCATCTCCTTTCTGAGGGATGCATTCCTGCTAGCAGTGCTCCCCATCCTTGCCAATGCCCAGGTTCTCACTTGGGGTTTTTGCCTGTCTGGGGACCCACACTGGCCATTTCAGGAGTCCAGGCTTATGAAACATAACTGCCTTTCCTGAAGAATTTCTCAGCTGTTTTATTCTAGTTTTCAAAAGGCCCCCTGAAACTTCAGAATAAAGACAAACACACATTTTGATTGCTGCCCTACAAACACACACATTCCCTCCAGGTCTAAATGCAGGGCTAAGAAGTATGATCACCTATAGGGCACCTGGGAAGAACAACACATCATAAAGTCTGGTTTGGTAGGTGTTAGGTGAGAACTGGCACCTGAGAAGTTAACTGAAGATGGATATACCTTTCTCTCTCTCCATCAAGGTGGAGGGAGCAGATTTTCAATCCTGCTTAGATTTTTTTTAAGGGCACAGTCCCCACTGCAAATCACTGAGATCTGTATTCCTTAACTACCTGAACACATCTGAGAGTTCAATACAAAGTCACTTAATGTTTTCTATTCTGCAAGGTTTTATCTCCCTCTTTCCTTTACAGCATCAAAGGGTTAAAGCTACCAAAGCCAGAAGGTATTACGGAGAAGAGGACAATAAACTTTCCTGGGAACTAGCAGTGACACTGTCAAAAAAAAACCAGCTTGCTTTCTTCATTTTGATACACAGACATAATTTCTGAAGTGCCAGGGGTGTGTCAAAAAGCCATAAGACAGATGCTCACCCTGCACTACCATGCCCTGTCAGGCTGCTGGAAAAAAAAAAAATCATAAAAGCATTAAAGCCCTGAGCTGAAGCACACATGGTTTTTGGCAGCAGTGCACGGGTTAAAAGAAGTTTCCCTCTCCCATGGAAGTGATACAGTCTGAATCCAGCATTATGTTTTCCGCTGTGATAGACTGTACCTGCTCTCAGCAAGCCAGCAAGTTTAACCCTGTCCTTGCTGATGTTAAAATCAATATTATCACGTCCCCAAATCTGGTATGATGGGAGACAGCCCTGCACTCTCACTATAGTAAAGCAGACAATAGACAAGCACTCGGGTTTGTATCTCGCCCTGTGGTAGCTGCAGCCGAAAGGACTAATTAATTAGCTAGAGCGTATGCATACACATCAAAAATAACTTCACAGCGCCTGCCAAAGCAATTTGAAAATCTCCGCAAAGCTGCCACAAAACACAGCTGGACACAATGAAGAAAAACATCTATTGTTTCAATCAAGAAAGAAAAATCAAAATAAAAAAAGCACAGCCCACACCCTGTATCACATTCATTCCCACATTAAACAGAGGTGTCCTACCTTTCCAGCCGGTGAACAAGCAGATTCCAATCGGCGCGTTGTGTCCGAGACTATATGCTGAAGAATCTGTTAATAAAAAACAAAGGGAGGGGCAAAAAATAAACTGAAATCACTTAATTTTAGCTGAAAAACAGTCTTCAGCTATAAGAAGTTTTTCTTCTATTGTACAAAGACACAGATGCATAAACAAGCCTGTGTGTATGAAGGTGTGTGTACATATAATACACATTATGTATGCATCAATATATTTAAAAACAAACCCACAGAAGTTTATTACCTATTCATTTTAATTCATCCAGCGTGCACCACTACAGAATTTAATCTACAGCAGACTAAATCCAAAAAGCTTCAGCATAAAGGCATAGCTCTTTCAAATTCTCAACAAGCAAACAAAGCTGACATTTTTAAAATAAAATCGTTACCAGCTCACGTGCTGCCATACCACAAAAGCCTATCCTTAAATAACTGCTGCATAATCATTCTCCTGGAGTGTTGTTATCCATCGGCTTGCTGCCTATCTCCAGACAGACGCAGTCTGCAAGCCACCAGCTTGTATCTACCATGTGTACGTCAGGAAAAGGAAAACTGCAAATCAGAAGAAGTCCCCGCAGTGGTGAAAAGGAAAAGAGGGTGAGTGGGAGAGGAAGAGGGAGTTCTCTGGCCACAGAAATTTCGAGAACGATGACAAACCAGCCCGCTCCGCCATCATCCACTTACAGTAGGATGCTGCACCTCGCGGCTGCTGAAGCAGTTTGTCAAGGAGTTGCTGGTATCAAATGCCTGACAGGCATTTTAATTGCATCCAACCAAGTGTGTCCCCATGAATCGGGCCTTTAATCCTATGAATATCATCAACTGGTTTCTTTTGTGCTGCTGCCAAAGGCACACAGGCACGCACTGCACACAAGCAGCAGCACACCCGGGTTCCGCCACGATGCCGATCCAAATCCCAGACAGGTTTTATGGAGGGTCCATGCTGAAAAGGAGGGCTGGAGGGATTTAGCGTTTTCTGCATTACGGATTAGGAGGGTGATTCGCTCTCCCCCTTTATGTTTCTATCTAATGCTTCTGCTCGCATGTTGGAACCAGCTTGACTATGCTGTTATTTGAGCCTTGCATTTGCTTACTCACACCAAGGGGAAATAAAACCAGGGAAAATGCAGAAGTCCTGCAGGACTGTAGGGGCAAGCAGGGACACTTCAGGACTAATACAGGAGCAGAACAGGGCTCACTGCACAGTTCCGCTCAAAACCGAGTTGCTGTGAGGGGTCCAGTTTTACCGCCACTATTCAGCTGTTGTGCCTGCTTTGATCTCATCTCTCTATTTCAAGGCTTCCTCCAGGACAATATTAATCTCAGTAGGAAAAGGGACCCGTGAATTCAGATACCACCCAGTGTTGTGGGAGGTGACAGCACAACTGGGGAGGGACAGCCAAGAAGGTGTAGAGGACTAAATTTTTAATAGAGTGAGTAAAAGTTAAAAGATGAACTGGTTTGTTTTTGAGCATTGGAAGTTTGTAATGAAACAGCATAACCAGTGAAGGAGCATTCAGGAATAACCAATGAGCCTGACCACACTCTTAAGGACTGAAGACAAGCTTAAATTTCCCTGCAGTCAGGACACACAAGTCAACTAGATCCACTTGGCAGCTGGTGCTTCTCAGTCCCTGTGTCAGCAGAGTACTTGAGAGGGAAGGATATTGAGAGGAAAATGAAATATCTCCCTACCACAAATTTTGGGAGAGGTCTAACGAACACCATTTACCTTTGAAAGGGACAAGGGCCTTGCAGGAAGGAGTAACAAATTTCTCAAAGAATTCCAGGGTCACTCTCCCAAAGCTTTAGGGGTAGAGGGCTGCAAAGGGAATTGATTCCCTACTGTCTTCCCCCACAACAATGACAAGATGACTTCACACATCCATCAAACTTTGTATCAACCACAACTTCCACCCTCGCTGCTATAAACAGATCTTGGTGACTACAAAGCATCTCCATCCTGACCTGACAAGTTTTTAAACCACCGCAGCGGAGAGGAGAATGAGGAAATGGAGGAAGGTAGCTCCAAAGACAGGCTGTATGGGACAAGGATAGCAGTGCAGCAGGTACCCCATGGCAGCAAAAAGGCCTTTGGAGTGAACAGAAAAAAACGAGCAAGAGTGGCACTAGTGCAATTCTCAGACCCTTCCTCTGAAAAAGCGTCCTGTGACTCATCAGAAGGGGTGCCTGCTGCTGCCAAACCTCCCACTGCAGAGCTCATTCCCTGCAGAAACCAAGGAAACCCTAATCCTGCCCTCGTCTTCCTCAGCTCCACCATTTAACGGTTGGTGTTTGTTCACAGCGTTGCCTTGGTCCCTCCCTCACTTCTTCAGCTCCCCTTCACAGCCACACTTCCCCCAAAGTAGCCAGGAGCTCTGGGAGGCCCCAGAAACAACACCAGGGAGTTGGGGTGGTGGAGGGATAGCAAGAAGTCCTGAAAACTGTCCCGTATTTTCTCTCGGATGTTCCTGACAGAACTCACGTGGCTCATAAGGGACAGATATGTATTGTCAGGCTTTGTCCTACACCCTGGAGCCTATGGATAAACCTTCAACCAGCCATCCAAGTCTCTTTTGATCTGCCCATGCAAGCATTTCCAAGGACACAATCTACCAAAACAGCCCATGGTAAATGGCTTCATCATAAGATACTGTAAATAAAAGAGCATCTCAATCATCGAGTTTGTTCTGCCTGCCCTGCGATATGTCTTTCATACACCTATAAAAACATTTCTGACAAGACAAAGGCAGAGGAGTCAGGGATGAAGGGCCTAATCCAGGCAAATGCTGGAACACAGAGAACACTTAGCCCTGAGATTTAACCTCATGCTTTTCCGGCTTAGCCACAAAAGCATGAAACTCATCACATAAAATCAATGCAGTGAAAATACAAGCATTAGGAAGTTGATAAGTCAAAGACCTGGAAATGTTTAAATTACATTTTCAGCACGGTACCTCTTGAAGAGGAGTAAAGACATTTACAGTCTCAGTAAAGGAGGTGGTGAGACTGCGACTGAAGCCTGGTCCAAACTCTAAAAGATTTCACCTGTGCAGGTGGGTGTTTCTCTTTAATTCTGATATTCACACAAGACAGTGCACTCGGTTTCATTACTGCACTGTAAGAGGGCTTAGAAAATCCAGCTGCAAACTGGCTCCTTCTCTGCAAGATGCTGGAGAGAGCAGGAGACAGACTTCCATCGCAACAGATTACTTAGAAGAGCCCAAACCCTAAAGAGACAGTGGTAGTGTTCTCCTCATTTTCAGGATAATGGAAAAACAAACCAACCAACCAACCAATCATGGGGGTGGTTGTGACCCAAGGTCACACACAACTTCTGTTCCCAAACCAAGCAAGATGCTTCCAGAACCCCAGTCTAAGATCTTTCCACCCAAACCACTGCTGAAGTCTTGCAACCAGCATTTAACAAAGGACTTGTGGGTTGGTTGCTTCTTTTTTAGCAAAGACTGGGTGAACATTTTATGCAATGCCTAAAATAGCATCCAATATCATCCGTGATGTAGATTAAGAGGAATAAGTCTACTGAACAGGAACTGCACCACTCTGGTAAAAATAGCCTTGGAACAGGGAATTTTCTTTTCATTTGCTATTGTCTTACCACTTGAAACAGTGCTGGGGATGGTTGCCTGCTGGAGAGCTTGGGAGGAGACAGGTGCTTCACCAGACTCCGTAACTATTGTCAGTATTGTCTGATCTTCTGCAGCAGTAATAAACATCAGACTATCGTGTTTTACCAGCCATTTGAGGGAAAAACTTCCTTTTATTTTCCCCTCCCCTCCTTCTTGAGGTGGGGAAAAACCAGGATAGAAGGGCATTAATTAATTCTAGAAAAACACAGGCAGTACAGCACAGCAGCTCTTTCACCAGGGCTACACGGTGAGGGAGGCTGAGGTTGGAGTCACCATCTGTATCTCCATGGTTACTGACAACTGAGAGCATGGGGAGGAGTCAGCAAAAGCTGCAGGCTGAGTTAGCAGCCTCTGTGGGTGCAAAGGATTTCAAGGCACGTTAAAAAGTTTCAGGGGGCAGGGGGACCCTGGTTTTGGTTTCAGTCAATGGCTGATCTACCCACCTTATGCAGCCCCGCCAGGGTCTTTTCAATCACACTGTTTCCTTTACAGCAGTGGCGCCCCCAGCTCTGTATCCACAGCAGACTGAACATCTTCATGCAACTCACCTGCCTTTCCTCCCAGGCTACCAGTAAAACAGGCCTGTCCTGGTGACATTGCCCCTTCCCAGCATCCATGCAAAGGCAGCTCCTCACACCGAGTATCACAGCCAGCTCTCCTGCACCCATTAAACCACCCGCTGACACGGCATGGGCTTCTGTGCAGCGTGGTTGTATAAACGAGCCTTCAAATCCCAGGCAAATTGTGTCCCCCCTTTCCCCTACTTCAGCTTATTTGTTTTAAACTTTTCAGACAGATACTTTCAGGCACAATCTTTCTGTTGTGAATCCAAGCTGATTCTCCTCAACTAAATAACTGATATGTGGAATACCTAGAAAGGGATCTTCTATTTCACTCTCTGCCAGCATGTCACTGAAATCAAGCTGGAAGATATAGGATATTTAAATCCTCCTAGGCCTGCTTTTCAGAACAACCAATTCTGCACTGAACCCTTTGAAGTTACCAAATAAATGCATTCTTTGGCTTTCTTAGGAAATCTTTAGTCTCTAGCTTAAAGACCAGTGAGAACAAAAGAATAAGAAAGCAAAATTCATTAAAAGTATTTGCTACTCCCCAAACCTTGTATGTATATATGGTACAGTTACTAGTAACTGCTGCAACACAAGCTTTTGTATCGTTATGCCAAAATAAACCACCACCTCTGCCCTGGGTACTGCCCATGGAGGGGAACAGCAAACATCCATCTCAGAGAAACACTGAAACCTCACTGGAGCCATCTGATGTGTCCCAGTCAGCACAGCCCCCAAGTGCCTTGTCACTCCACTGCCCCTGGAGGACAATCTAAATCTTCAGCCCACGGTATCAGAAATAATCGATAGCACCAACCCTCCTGCAGAAACCAACGCCACCTGAGAGTGTCACAACTTTCCACAAGACCAGATCACTGCAGTGCACACGTCCATGAGCACAATGCCTTTAGAGGCTGGAGACAGGCCTGTGCAGTCAACACTGCATTATTGGGAGGCTCACAGATTAGGTTCACACAAGAACATAGTGTCTCGATGGGTGTCCACGTGACAGACTGATGTACCACGTGCATCTGAGAGACACACTAACTGCTGCTCCATCCTATCACAAGGTTTATGACTAAGAAAATACCGCAGGCAGAAGCTCTACCACTTGCTCTCATCTTTTCTCTCTCCTGGCCTACCAGTGGGGTGATGAATCAAGATAAAAACTTGTTTACAGTAAAATATCACAGCTACTGTAACAGAATTTATTCAAATGTCAGTTTGTACTTCACTTAACCATGTAACCTAATGTTTTTCAATTAACTGTCACATCATACCTCCTAACAGAAGCCTTAGCTATTATTCTATATTAAATTTATAAATAAAATATTTTAAACTAATGAATCATTTGTTGAAGCAGATTTTGCATAACATGCAATTAAAATATAAACAGAGCTGGCATGGTCTTAAGGACATATAAAACAGTAACTGCAATACAAAATACACAGATTTACCTGTTTTGTCTGACCATAGGGTTTGGATGGTCTTTCAGTTCAAAACCCATTTATATTTAGGAAAACATGTAAGTTTTTTGCAGTCAGTGGGACACTGGTACACAGTTAACACAGTAGTGAAAATTGCAGTTTTCCTCAAACAGCTGTTGTCCCTTTCAGAGAAAAGGTACTTGCTCTTTAAATTAAAGATCAATCTTCCCTCAGAGATACCCTCCCTAGCAGCTCAGTACTGCCTTCCTGGAAGCCGCCAGCCAGTTATTTTCTCCTGTGTCCACACTTCCTTCAAGAATTTTGTAAAAAACTCACTGCTGTTCCTCGACAGCAAAACCAACCAGACAGGCAATAGAAATTGCAGTAACATGTAGTAACATGTAGCAGAATTGGTTTGAACAGCTTCTCACTTAGCAGCACTTTACGTAAGGAAGGCAGTCAGGCAGAAACCCATGGAGGAGCTCTTGGCAGCTGAGCCACAGGAGGGGAAGCAGCTCTGTCCTCGCCTCAGAGGAGACACAACAAAAGCTGCCTTATGAGAATGCTGCTGCCTGTCGGCCTGACCCACATGGGCTCAGAGGTGGCACTGCCAGCATGATGCAACAGCTTTTTCCCCTCTTCGCATGGGCATCCAGGTCCTCTGCACGGGGATGAGCCTGTCCAATAGTTGTCCTTCACAGACTTCACATTTCCAGTAAAACCACAATTAACAGCCACTCTGACCTCTGAGAAAAAGCCCAGCTAAAACCACCAGAAGCCCTTCTTTGGCCTCGGTGCATTTGGATCAGAATCTATATTTATGCACACTCTTGTAGCACTTTCAATAAAGGCAAGGAGGGCTGGTGTTACAGAGACCATCTTTGCAGAGGACCCCCTTGCAATGGATTCCGTCACGTTTACTGTGAAATGAACATAGCAGATACTAATTCATTAGCTACTTATGACTGATTCTTGTTTACATCACCATAAAAGCAGATTTCCCGTGGTTAACATAATGATCACAATTCCCTCTTTGCTTACACACATTTCAGTCAGCCAGTGCTCCACTGGGTGCATAGCAGTTACTACATCAAGACTAAAATGGGTTTAATGAATGGAGATTTGGATTAGGTAACTTAAACATAGCTTTCAGTCACCCTGATCTCATAGTGCTGCCCAAAATTATTTTTAAGCTCTCTGTACATGTGAATTACTTCCCTCATCTGTACCAGGCAGTTGCCCCGAGGGTGACAGGCAGCAGCTGTTCTGCAGTGCTCAGTTACGCTGCTCATGAGCTCAGGGTACAAAGCAAAGAGTGTCACATCCAATCGCCACCATCAGGGAGACTTTTGGGAGGTGTAACACGATTATAGTCAATTCTGGTTTATCAGAATGGGATGGAAAACATGGAAGTCATTAGGCAAAAGGGAATTTTGGATAAATTGGAACTTATCTGATATACCTCAAGTGGCCTTCTTTTAGATGAAGTAGTACTTTGATCAAAGGCATTTTAGATGACAGGCCCAAACAACAGCACTGCCAGTAAGTCAGGGAACTGCTGCTTCAACAACTGCCAGGGGACTGTAAGCCACTCAGACACTGGTTTACACTGTATTCAAAGGATGATACTGTTTAGCAGAGGCGTGATCCCACAGCAACACTAGGGCGTGGAGGAGAATATCATCTGATATTAAAAGGGTGAAAGGCAGAGGTGAAGACAGAGAGAGAAACTGCCAGTCTCAGCTCCTCTACCATCCTACTGGGCTTCTTTGGAAGATTTCCATTCAGTTTGGCAGGCAACAGGAGAAAGCATGGACAGCTCAAGAGACAGGGGGTTTATGCTCTGTGCAAGCTTCAAGAGATACACAGAACCAGAAATGAAAGACAGAAATAAGTGAGTTTAGCAGCTTTAACAACAAACTGTACCAGTACAGAGGAAGAATATACTAAGCTTTCTAAGAGCCTGAATACTCAAAAATCATGCAAAAAACAGAGACAAATGCCATGTAAATAAGGGACAGCAAAAGCACAGGAATATAATCAGAAAAGCTAAGGAACATAAAAGGCAACAAAAAAAGAATCAATACCATCTGAAAAGCAGACAGAAAAAGCCATGGTTCAGCAGAGAGGCACAACAAAGACGATGCACAGAAGGGTATAATTCAACATACTCAACACTTGTCCCATTTTCACAAGACCAACAGTGAGCAATACCACATATGATTAGTTGAAAAAGAAGCAGAACTTCAGGTTAGAATAGTAAAGAGCAACTTAAGAAACACTCTAAGCAAGATAGATGCAGCTTCGAAAGTGTGTGAATCCTCCTGACTCAACAAGAGTATTTAAGGTTTCAGAGCAGATCCCAGACAAGAGTCTGCTTTATCTTCACAAATATCTTTCCAAACATTGTACTCTATCTTGAAAGGTCAATTACAAACTAATCACTGAAATGTCATCTTTGCAAAGATTTTGAGAAAAAAATCCAACGAAGTAGTTTACAAGTACCCACAGGACAAGAGCACAACTTAAAAAATACGCATGGCAATATGAGTTTGTCAATAAAGAATCCCAACAAACTCATCTCCTGATTTTGCACTTATAAAATTCAGATTTCACCCCACGTTAGGATGAGTTTCTCACAGGAAAGCATCTCCCAAAATCAAGATCACTGCAGTATACTGCACAGCAGTTCCCAGTTCTAAAAGCAGGAAATCAAGGGGGAAAAAAAAAGGACTGAACAGCATATTGAGAGACGAGGCCTTAAACACATAACTAGACAAAACAGAGTAAGTAGCTTGGCAGTAGCTTGGCAGGAAAAGGCTTATCATGGGCAAAACCAGAGAAAATCACAGTTTTATTTATCCTAATAGGGATGCTGTCCCTAAAACACTGGGATAATTATTCCATTTTCTTTGTTGGTGATGATGTCTCAGCTGGAGAAAAGTCAAAATGTGGGGTTTGCACAGTTAGATAGATACTGGCAAACTGGGGAGAGTCCAGATATAAGCAAAAAGGAGAGTCTGGGAAAACATTCTTCTAGCCTTTCTTTGTAAAGCACATGTTTTCAGTTAGATATCTCTGAAATACACAAAACCAAACAGTAATAAAAATCTTCCGGATAATATCATTTGTGAAGATACAGCAAGCAAGCCATTGCATTCCAAATCAACAGGGGGAGTAGGGGGGCATAAAAGAGGAATTCGCTGGGCTAATTAAAAGCAATTTTTTTTGTGTGTGTGTCTGGTATTTAAAAACACCCTGCTGCTGAGGAAGGTCAAAGTATTTATTTATGTATTTATTTTTATAAAAAGAGCACCAAGGACAGTGCCCAGACATGCTGGTATCCTCCTCAGAGTGAATAAGGATCCTGTTGTTTTATCCCAACAGGCAACTGGTTACTATAACTGGGCAACTGTGCATAGACCGGGCAGCTGGCACAATCCCCAGCAAAATTCACCTGGGCCACAGGACCAGCTCACACTGCCTTCTCTCCGTCCTTCCACAGGCTTCCTGAGAAGCCAAATCAGAATTCCTTGTGCAGAGTACAGGTGTACTTCCTCTACACCTTCCTAATCTGGGCCAGCCACAGTGCTGGGGACCTCAGCCCTAACCTGCCCTTGAGGTTCAGAGAGCCTACAGCTCCAGGGACACTGGAGCTGGAAAAGGAATGTCAAGGGAAGCACAGCACTGGACCTATTTTGCTCCCACTACATCAACTTGGTCTCTCAGAGGACAAGGCAGGTGTGACAAGCCCTGTGGCTCTTCCACGTGAATCCCACCTACTCCTCCCCTCTTTGCTGCTGGATGACCTCAGTGGGGTGGGGAGGGCACCAAGGATGGCCCCTGCCTCTCCACAGTGCCACTGAAACTATACTTTAGGGTCTGGGACCAAACAGTTTTACTGAGTCTGTGACCTGCCATCCCCCAGACTTCAACCTAGTCCATAGGGTGGGACTGGTTCAGATAAAAGTGTCTGTCCACTTATTAACATCACAGCAGACACTGAAGAACACAAGTGTTCCTAGCATTTTCAAGAAGGCTCCCCACCTCTTTTTAAAAGGTTTCAGAAACGAAGTCTTTGGGGCACAATGGCTCTTACATTTGAGGAAAAAAAAAAAAAAAAACAAGCAACGATGCGGAACCCGCAAGTGAAAAACCAGGAGAGCAGCACTATCAAGAAAGACTGCAGAAGGAACGAAGAGGAGAGAATAAATGGAATAACTAATACACATTTGCTCCAAGGTTCTCTCTGCACCAATTGGCAAAAAGAATACAACTGAATCATTAATAATTGAAGGAACTCGAAGACAAAGACATTTTCATCCAACGTCAGATAAAGGGATGAAAGAGGGCTGTAATGAGATTTCTGATGATGGTATCATTTGGGGGGATTGCTGGGAAGGAGGGGGTTATATTTAAAAGAAATGATTCCTTTGTAAAATGAGAGCAAGCATTCTCATTACTAATGCAGACAGACACATCTGAAAGACCTTATTCAGCTGATGGTGTCACCGAACACCCTTTTGGACACAAGCTCTCCACTAACAATATTAAACAAGGATAGGAGACTGCTGTGGCAAAATATAAAGTGTCACTTGTTTATACTTTTTAGCCTCATAAATCATTAAAGGGTGAATACTAACAAGCATCCAGCTTTCTGTGCCTTCCTTAACTCTGATGATTCTCTGCATGTAGTTGATGGGAGCTTGAGCTTTCATTGCTTTTGGAAGTTGGCCCTGCAGACCAAGTCAGGACCAACATGCCCAGCACACTGGGTGTCCCTTCTTAGGAGCTGAATCTTGGACAGAGGAATTTCCACTGATACCTTCTCAAGGCCCATCAGCAGTGTAGTCAGGCACACTCATGTTGGCCTCTGGTTCAAAGACTTTTGCACAAGACAGCTTCTGAGAAACCAAATCCTGCTAAGACACAAAGGGAACATTAATTTTACTGGCTCAATGCCATATTTGAAGGGAAAGATGTTAATGAAAACTCAGTAAGACTGAAATGCATTGTTTCCCTCATAATGAAGAAAAAGCTACAACTTCAAAAACAGTACAGAAGAGATCAGATAGATACATTTCCTAGGAGAAGAAAAAAACAACAAACATCAAACCCCCACAAAACCAACCCGCAACTCTGCATCATCTGCAGAAAGGACTAGGAGAATCCTGTGATGAACCAAACACTCACATTGTCAGGGTAATCAACTCCAAATTAACTACTGATACCCAAAAAGCTACTCCTGCAAACCTTACCAAGCCCCAGTGGGGCTGTGGCAGCAAATCACAAAGGCATTTTCAGAATTCCACTATAACATCATCACTCAACACAGCTAAGCCAATGGGAAACAACCAATCTAAGACAGAAAATGCAACAGAGCATCGTGACATGGCACAACCTATCTGGAGCCCCTGAACACAAGCCATGAACAGGAGGACACCTTCCTGCAACTGTTCACTTTAGTGGGACTTCTCAGCTCCACACAAAGACTGCATTTTCTGTTCTGCTAGCTTTGCTCAAGTCACCTTCTGCCGTCCCCTGAATGTCCCCTCTGCCATCAGCAGGATGCCTGGAGCTGTAACACTCAACCCAGGTGAGCATGGCAGGACAGACCCTGCAGAGGGTCTTGGCTGTACTCTGCAGGTACACACATGGAGCCGCAGCAGCCGAATGGACAGAATCCAGTTTGTAGGGAAAGTGGGCTTTTTTTTGCATTATCTTCTTTTAGCTGCTGGGGATTTCTAACACTTAGTCTCACCTCTGTAATCTCTGGATTTTCGGCACTGTGTTATTTTCTTGAGCCTCCCTGGGATTGTCCATCTTTGCAGAATTTACTGCAAGCTTAGAAACACTTCACCTGCTGTGCTGCAGCATTCCAGCGAGCAGAGAGGGAGCTCCAGGGGCCACTCCCCACACCCACCTCAGTACAGCAAGTCCCTCCGCTAGATACACACTTTCCTCCCACAGCTGAGACTTGACTTTAGCTCAGACTAGAAACCAAACCCCAAGACAATGCAACTCCATTGAAGTTGGGATGCACCTCACTTAAGAGCAGGAATGGCAAACTGCCTAACAGTCTGTAATGCCTTCGTTAATCACTTTTGCTTTCCAGTCAATGCAAACCAAAAACCTCAGAAGCTGGACAACTGGCACCATCATCCTTTAACATTTCATTGCTTATACCCAGATAGAAATCTTCTGCCTCACAGAGCTTTCACAGGACAAGAGACTAGTAGAAAGGAAATGGGTTTTCATTATAGGATTTACACTCTATTCACTGCATATGTGAGGTTTTTAAGCTACAAAAATCAGACTGTGTGTTCATTTGGAAACTACCAATCCTTTCTTCGACTGAATCTCTCATTCTGTCACATTCAAAGACTAAACTCTGAAGAACAGAGAAAGAAATATTTATTGCACTTCTCAATAAAGAGAAACCATGGTAAGTCATTAATAAATAATGAACAGGTTTACTAATAAAAAGGTGTAGGGTCATGCCAAAATAACCAGCTTTCACACATAAAACACTGGCATGCAAACGAAACACAAGAAACCTACACCTGCTGCAGAGAACTGCAGGTCAAGAGTCAGAAAAGTCACATCTGGTAAGGCTGCCTGAGCCTTTGTTACCTTGTGGTATTACTCTAGGATATTTTGATTCTTTACTACGAGGCCTGTTAAGGCCATCAAAGGACTGAGAGTTCTATTAAAACTCACACTAAGTGTTTCTCAAAGAGCATGCACTGGTTACACCCGGGTGCTGAGCTTTAACCACTGCAGTGCTGGGAAACAGACTTTTCTTCCGGCCCTTTTTGTTCCCGCAAATTATGGTATTTGGTGATGCTTCTGGCTGCATTTAGGCCACTTCCAGCTGCTGACCCCCCATGTCCACCAGGAGGGGGCCCTAATGAAACCACCTTTCTCAGATTTTCTTAGAGCTCTGTGTCCCACTCTGATGTTCACAGATCTCTTCTCTGTTCTCTTCCTCAGCCTCTCCTGAGGGCAGGGTTCAACATTACAGAGGAAAGTCATGGAAGGAGCACATGCCAAGAGTCAGTGAAAGACACTGTCAG
The DNA here is from genome assembly GCF_001604755.1 of Lepidothrix coronata. Taxonomy (NCBI): domain Eukaryota; kingdom Metazoa; phylum Chordata; class Aves; order Passeriformes; family Pipridae; genus Lepidothrix; species Lepidothrix coronata. The sequence continues at coordinate 1,043,936 of NW_016690345.1, read as the reverse complement.
AACCAAAGAGCTTTCTTACAGCTTTGGAGAGACTTAGAGTATCTTCTCAGTAAAAAGACATGTCTGCACATGCCCTATATACTGACTGTCAAACAGACAGCCTAATCTCTGTTTCCCACCTTTCCCAAAATATCCTGTTACTCTAGAGTTTAACAGGATCGATCAACCATTAAACACAGTTAAATGCCATAAATATTCAGAAGCATTCAAACCTTTTCAAAACAAACAAACAAAGCCCCGTGAGCTCAGCTTTCTGCTCTGATTTCTGCTCCTGAGGCTCTTCCAAGGGGTCACACCTGATGCTTCCAGACTAATAAAACATTGCCTTTTCCTGAGAGATTCAGGATAATTCTGAAACGTCTCTGTGCTATAAATATAGGAGCAAATGTAAGTAAATATAAAATTAATGTGGAATACACACATTACTAGCACTCTGTTTTTTCCATCTTTTTTCCATTGTTCTTGAATGTTTTTGTTGTAATATATAACGATTCTCTGATTTGGCTTTTATCCATCTCTTAACCTTAAAGCCTTTTTCCTTGTCTTATCACATCCTTGAACAAGGGAGAAACCAAGTGCAGGAGCCTTCTCTATATAAAGCTATATTTTATTAATAAGTACACACATTGGTTCAGATTGACTCTAACATACAGCCAAGACAGAAATAACCGAATACTCATTTTATTTTGTTATGCCTTGGTAGAAATGATTTTACACTTCAGTAACTTGAAAAACAAGTCACTGTGACCAGAAAATGTTTTCTATTCTGCAACATGCAATCTGATGAGCAGAAGGCAGAGTGTAAGGGTAGATATCACTTGAAGATAAAAGTCTCCTGACAGTATGCCCCTAATATCCATGCACTGGGCAGGTGCTTGCCATCTGATATAGAACTCAGAGAACAAGATAAACTAAAGAGCTTAAGGCTTTTTTTTTTTTGCACTCTCATTTTATTCTTATTCAACTACCACTCCACATGTTGCTATTTAATTTCTGTGGCTCAAGGTTTTGCCCCCTTAAGAGACCAAAAGACTCTCTCATCCTGAATTAATCTGTCATTCCTGAAAAGCACTGGACTAAACCTCCTTATTTCCCCCGGGGTATACCAAGGGTAGTGACAGCTGATCCTTGCCTGCACTGCCCAGTCAATTATTCTTATTTTATTTCTGAAGCCCACAAAGACTCTTCAGGAGTGAAAGCTCCCTCAGAGCCAGGGCACTGCACAAACACCGGCTGAGAAATTAATGCATGAGATGAGCTAATGGGTGGGAGGAGGAAAGGGGCTCTAAGGGGCAAAGTAGCTCACTGGAACCAAAGGAAAAGGCCCAGCCCAGCTCCTGCATCTCTGCCCTCACTTCCAGAAACTGGGTGAGAAAATATTTCCTACAACCCAGCTTTTCCCCACATTTGGTCTTTCTTACCCACTAGCAGGGCAAAAGATTACTGTACTGTTGACGTTTTATCTACACTTGAGGCCTCAGTCCCAAACCAGCCCCAGAACACAAGGTACTGCATCCACTTGCAGCACAAGCTTATCAGCAGCACATGTAAATACAAATGGACAGCAGCTGTCAGCTGCAGGTGAGGTGCTGTCTCAGCTGGGCCTGCTGATGCACTTTCAGCTGGCACTGCAGGACGTGGGAATCCTCCAAGGACAGCACAGTGCTTTGACCACCGCAAGATCCTTCCTCAAGCCTCCCAATCCATGTGAAGGGGGAACAGGAAAGAAAGCAAAGAGGATGCAGCTTAAGAATTGCCAGCGAGTGCTGTAGGGACTGGTATTAGGACTAATGCACACACAAAAAAATCCCCATTGAAACAAAATTCCTGTAAGCAGTCAGGTCCAAACCACTTACAGCTCATACCGACCTTGGCCAAACATGTCTCTACCAAGTCTAACTGAAAGACAGCCCCGGGTATAGGCAGGTGTCTTCAAGCTCTTTAAAGCTAAAGACTACTCCAAATAATTCTTTAGGATAAGAAAAACAGCAAAGAAAAATGAATTAAAAAAAGAAAAGAATTGTCTTACCTGAACATTCAGAGAAATGACACTGCACTAAGTAAAGCCCAACCCTACATCCATGTCCTGCTGAAAGCCTGGCTGCTCTCAGGGAAGAGCCGATCTGAGCTAAGCCTGACCTCAGGGACCAGAGTCCTAAGAGGGGTCCCTTCAGGCAAACCTCTCCCTGATGAGATCCCAGCAGGAGCAGAGGCTCCAACTGAAAAGCCCAGCACTCACTAACACAGGATACATGTGCAGAGCAAAGCCCAAGCTGACACACAAGCTTATTCAATTGCTGGCTGTTCATTATGCGTAAGTGCGGGCGCCATCTGCTTTACTAAATCCTTCCGAGGGCGGTGGGAGTGAGGAGGAAGGCAGCCTGTTTGCCATGCTCCTGCTGAGGAGCACAGGAATGGCAGACTGCTCTGTGCAGAGGGAAGCCTGACCCTTCCCCAAAAGCACCTGCACCAAACCGGCTGGGGTGTAGGGTAGGCAGGAAGGGACAGAACTGGAGGGACGACCAGAAAATGGGTAAGAGAAGCAGCCAGGTGACTTGGCCTTCCATCACAGGCTGAGCACCAGCACGGCCAGGAAAGGGGAGCACAGTCTGAAGTGGGATTTGACCTGTTCTCAGAAGAACACTTGTTATCCCAGTTGCAACTAGAATTTTGCCTGAGCTGGATGGTGCTTACTGGCACACAGCCTGCAGCAGCCTGGCTCTTCCAGCATTCTTGGCGAGAGGAGGGAACACACAGTCTTTCAACTTTGCAGGACACACAGTCACTGCTTCCAGGGCCAATTCTCCTTCTTCTCAAAGTCATTCCCAGACTGAAACGACTCTGATGTCAAAGCCTTAAGTAAGACTGAGGCTCAGATCCCTGAAGAGATTACTGATTTTGGCGTTGAGTGGCCTTAAACAGGGAGACAGGACAACCTTAGAAAGGGCATCTTGAGGTTGTCACCAAATGCAACAAAGTTGCAAGCTGTGGGACTGTTCCCTGAGCACATGCACATCTCATGTGGTTCTGGGGATCCCAATATTAGATCAATCACTCACCCAGTCCCACCACTGATTACTGCTCTCCCCCACACATGCCCAATCGAGATAGTTGGTAAAGCCTCAGTGCAGCCCCCATGGAATCAAGTGCCGGAGAACTTCATATATATCTGTGCACATATACACACACACAGAGCGCATAACTGTGAAACACCCCATCTGCTCACGTTACGGCACTTTAAACACATGCAATTAACTGAACTGAAACGGCATAAGGATCTGGATCAGTCAGTGTCTTCTTCCCCAACTCCCACTATTTCCACCTTCCTCTCACCCTAACATATGGGAATGCCATATGAATTACTGAAAGGATCATGCTAAAACTGGAGCCTGTAAAAACTATTTTTAATACAGATTATGGGGGGATACTGTCAGTCCGTGGCGCAGCATTGTTTGCCTTACAAGCTTGGTCTGTCACTACTTCTGGCAAGGCCCACTTCCAGTGCTGACAACTAATCTCCAAACTCTTCAATATTTTTCCTCGGTGCTCCAAAAAACCCTCAGTTTCCTTGGGAATTGCTTGGCGGGAACTTTGCAGGAATAGCACGTCAGGTGAGAGTTAGCACCCTGAGGTTCTTCCAGCCTGCTACTGCCCTTCTGAAGTAGTCATAAGACACCCAGTTTTCCCTGTCAAAGCTACCAAGGTGTTCTTAATCAAACACGTAGGACTGTTAACCTGAGCTTTTACAAAATGCCATCAAGACATATATGAAACTGAGAGAGAAGGGTCTACACATTTTTTTGTTCTCTGGTACAAACTGGGAGGGTATACAGCTTTTTGATCTCCTCACTGAAAGGCCCTCCACTCTAAGGAGCCACAACACTGCAGTGAAGTCTTAGCAGGAGAAATAATTAGAGCAACTTGGTTTGTTTATATGCTGATAATTAAATCCTGATGCAAATCTAGGGACATGCACACCAGAGATCCATCAGCAGACAGACACAAAAATACAAAATCTCTTTACAAGGCCACTGCAAGCTCTACTAGGCATTTTAAAGCCAAGGCAGGTCAGGTCGCCCTGGTTATTATTAGCTCTGAGCAGCATCAGTGTTAGGATACATTACCTCAAATTGCAATAGTGATCAAGAACACCATTTTCTCCTACCCTCGAAAATAAATTAAACCATTACCAATTTCATCTTTACAGCCAAATGCACCATCAGCAACGCAGGCTCAATCCAAAACTAATGTCAGATAAAAAGCTTCAGGTGAGGTCACAAAGGACTAGATGGAACACATGCCAAAATGATTTCTGGTTCCTCTTAACATATACAAGCTCACTATCAGAATCGGGCTCCACTGGTAGCTTTTTCTTCTACAGTGAATTTTAACAAGTCAAAGGAAAGCAACCCCCACAAACACGTACACAGAGGACCATGTGGATGCACAGCTTCTAACCGATGCCAGAAATGATGCTCACGTTTGCATATTGGATTTTACATCAGGAAATGCAGCTTCTGCCGAGGCAAAACGGGAGACTGGGACCAATCCAGTAGTTTCAGCTGTGGCTGGAAACAAACAAGCCAGTGGTTCACAGAGTTCCCAGCAGTTAAGGAAGGGAAGCTGGGTGCACTGAAGCAGCTTTAGAAGTGTTTAACAAAGCAGAAACTGGAACTGATATGTCATAAAACACTATCAATTACCATGAAACTGTTACTGCATTTTAATGCACTACAAACCTAAACCTGCCTCTTCAGGGTACAACCATTTCACAAGCAGAGGCAGCTCAGAGCCTCATACTTAAAATGCTTTCACATATTTCCTTTGCCCTCAATGAAAAAGAAATTCCCAGACATTCCTGCCTGGTTATTCTCTGCAGGACTGAAACTTCAGAAATGTTCTCATGTTTTTCCCTGCAACGCTGAAATTTGATGGCAAGGCTGTGCCTTCTTGTGCATATCTGCAGCAGATCAGGCTTTCAACCCTTTATAGGTAAACTCCCTTCCTCTTCACCACTCAGTACCATAGATATTTGACTTCATTTTTCCAGATGTAACCACACATCAAGGAATCTGAAACATGTTAAAGCAGAACCAGAATCTGACATGGATTAGGCACCCATGTAAAGAAATAGAGAACCTATGCTTCCATAAAAGCTGTCTTCACGTTGGACTGGCATGCATATAAAAAACCAGGTTTCTCCTTTCCTTCTCCAGGGGTGGTAGGGAAGAAGAGGTGGACACCTATTTCTTATGGTCAGCATGGCCAAACACAACTGGGAAGGAAGCCCAAGCTCAGAGAAAACCACCAGTAGGAAATTAAACCTTCAAGAAGCAGTAGGGCTGGGGAGAGGCAGGATGCCTCAGATGGAGCCCAAGGGGAGAGACAATCCAAGCTCTGCAGCCAAGGCACTGTGCCCTCGCATCACGGTCGAGCCCTCAGTCTGGTCAGCTGGACCTCCCCCACCCCATATGTTCCTCTGGCTCCAAGTGGGATATGCTATGTCTTTGCTTCAGCAGGGGAAGACGGGAAGCAAGAAGGGGCCAAATTAATTCAGAAGCTCCTGGCAGACACATGAGTAACAAAACAAAAACAGAAGCTATATAGAGCAAGCCCTGTGCTGCCAAATGAAGTCATGAGTGGCTTAGTTCTAATTTGAGTATTTTTAAAAATTTTTATTATTGTTGTTATTATTATTAGCATTTGGCAAAAGGAGCCAGGAAATACCTTGCTGGTGATGTCTGCTCCCAGCACAAACCAGTTGGGAATGCTGAATGGCTTACCCTGAAAAAGGGAGAACCACGCTATTTCCAAGCCCCAATTTCTACTGTAATTTACTTAAGCAGCAATGCAACAATTTTAGTTTTGCTTCTATTTTATAAGAAGCTATTACATGATGAGAACAAATCCTCTCAAGAATGTTCACTTTTCTCCTCCTCTGCTCACTAGGCACGGTCTCAAGGGGAGGGGGGAAATTTCCAAACATACGCACTGATGACAGTGAAGTTCAATCTAACAGGAAAAGGCTCCGGTTAAGTTAAAAGCCTTATAAAGAAATGAATCCTGAAAGAATCTGGTCTTTCAGATATGTAAACACAAAACCAGAATGGTTCATCTGAAAAGTTAAATACATGGTCCCACTGGACATTATAAGCATCTCCCAGTCAAGCCAACACGAACGACTTGCTCCCTGCAACAGCAGAACATACGGTTTGACAGGGCATCTGATTCGGAAGGAATCTGTTTTCAACTCCTGGGTGAATAAATAGTTTAACTTTATAGAGGCTGAAAAATTATGTATGTTACTTACAAAAAAAAAAAAACAAGGCCCAGTTCAGCAACATATAGAGCTTCAAATTCATGGAACACTGAGCAAGCCACCTACAAATCTCTTGCTTGAAATGAAAGCCAAAAATACAGCTCTCTTCTCCGACAGCATACATCCCTCCATCTGTTTGCTGCTTCAGGTCAAACTAAATACTGCAGCTTCCTAGAAAGCTAAATAACTTTACCTAAAGGGACCCTCAAAACACTGACATGTGACTCTGGGTGGTTTTCTTCCTCCTCTCCAGAGTTTGCATCCACAGACTCCTATGCCACTGCCGAGAGACTCACCACACTCCCTTGAGGCTTCCTCATACCTGGCTGTTGTGCCAAATGCTGTATCTTCACCATGCCATAGAAAAGCAGTTGGACACTCCTCCTGGGTGGACCCCAGGACTAGACTCTGCAAGTTAAGTTTTTTTTCAGAAGCCGGGCTGCTGGTAGAATAAACTCTACACTTATGTTTTACTCAGGCACATCGGGTTCCCATTTGTACAATCACACACAAAGCAGCACTTCTGTACCCTCATAAGCACAAACAATGTCTAGAGTCAACAACATTTAATCCAACAGCCTGATGCCAATGTTGTGAATCAACATAACAAATATTTAGATAAATAAAATTACTGAGGATGTTTCATTCTCATGCTGGTGGAAAATCAGGACTCCAAGTCCTTTGCTTGAGACTCTCCATCTCAAATGATGGAGAGTCTCTACAGCTGCTTGTACTGGTTATCATCAACTCAGTCTGGATGGGACACCAGCACTCTCCACTCACCGTGTTAAATAAGCCAACATTCAGTTTATTTCTGTGCCTGCTCTAGTTTGCAAAGATGTGTGTTACCTCTCCTCTAACTACAACTGAAAGCTAATGGCTGTTTACGTCACTGCATAAAAGACTATTTCATAATATACTGGATTACTGAAAAAACAAGCTGCTTCTTCAAGAAGAGCATCAGCATACCCATAACTTTCAACACAAAACTAACCTTACTGAAAACTGCCCTTACTTTACTGAAACTTTAGCAGATGAGAGCAATAAAACCTGGGGAAAAAACATGAACTACACTTGTTGAAGAAGATACCCCCAACAGTTTCTTAAACACCTTGTACACATGGCTGCTTCAGAAGCAGCTGTTATGCATGTGTGTTTAAGAAACCACTGTTATTTCAGATGTTATTATGTGCTTTACGAGGCTACATGCCCAAACTGGCTCTGTTCTAATGTTTTACGAACTGAACAAAAGTCATCATTCATCCTTACACCACCATAAATTCTTGACAGAAACACAGCTCCGGTAACCAGACATTTAAAATTGCTATTTCACATCTTGGCCTTACATTCCCATTTTGTATTGCCATGGCTGACAGAAACCAGAGTGTAGGCCCTATGTGGAAGCAGGAATTGCCAGATTTATAGCCACTACCAAACCAAATGAGAAGCCAGTGAATGGACCAAGGGAACCTGATGTGTCATAGTACTGAACATATTGCATGTATCTCCTGTGCTTAGGAGGAAGATAAAACTTAAATCACTACAGCTACACAGTTCTTCAAGAAGAGATAGGGCAAGAGAAGCCGCAACAGAGCCGCAGCCAAGCACAAGCTGGTTGATGATACCAACAACCCTTCAAAGTGTGTTGTCACAATCTGCTGTCAGCACACCAAATTACTCAGGAGCATTTGCTAAATAAATGTGAATCATTTTGTTGTAGCAGCCTTTTTCACTCTGCACTTAGGTGTGACAGTTGTGCAGCTGCACCAGCAGGTGAGACAGTTCCCCCAGCTTGCTCAGCCCAGGACACACACACTCCTCTCACCTGAGAGGTTTGCTCTCAAAGCCCAGACTCTCCCAAGCTCATGGTGATGCTGTCACAGCCACATACAAAAGTGCCAGCAGCCTTTAGCCCAGAAGAGGCACCTCTGTAAACAGCATGCTGAAGTGGCCCTGGGATTCCCTCTGCTGTCTCCCCAGAGCCCTGCATAGGACCATGAGAAGTCCATGAGAAATTCCTACACAAACAGTACAACTATCACAAAGTGCAAAGTAACTTGTTTGCTTAAGTAGTCACTACGTTGTCACACAGCCTACTTACTGTGAAATCACCATTCCTGTACCTCTCTAGTAGAGGGAGGTATGTCTACAAGCATGAACAAACCCTAAGTAACTAAAGGATTGCAGCCTGGTGCAAAACTCCTAATGCCCAATTCTGGGTAGGTTTGCTATATGGCAGGAAGGATGTAGCCATGTTACAGAAAGACAAGTCTCAACGACTAACAAGTGCTCATTCATTTCCATGCCCACCAGAGCTGGTGCCAGGCTGTGTGACAAGCAGCAGGCCAGGATGATGCAAAGCACCACATTTCTTCATGAATCAAAAGCAGTTCTGCCCTTTTCCAACTCCTCCCTTTCCACCTCTCATTGTCCCTCGAAGCTGAAATATAAAACCTCCAGTTTGACAGAACCACAAAGAAACGCAAGGACACAAACACGTTATCCGCAATCCAGAAAATCTGTCTTCTGAATTAGAAGCATCCAAAGAGAAGCCTGAATTCTCCAAGGCAACTTCTACAATCAAGCTCAGAGTACTTGATGTGGCCAAGGATAAAGCTGACAGGGCAGGAAAAAAGCTCATATTTAAGCAATCCATTGCTGAGCCACTGAACCGAATTGCAGTTGGGACTTCAGAACACTACAAGACACATCTTGGTTTCATTTGTGCATCAGCAGTGTCCCCCTCCTCACCTGTGCCCCACAGCTGCAGCTTAGGTCAGCACAGCCCCTCCACACCCACCACAGGCAGACAGCCATTTCTCTGGGAGGATTATTTGGCTGTCCAGTTTACTGCAGCAGTAAAAATAACTCTACTTCAATAAAGCAAGACCTATGCAGAAAGACTACATTAACAGAAATTCAAACAACAGCGAAAAGATAACAGTATCATATCCAGGCATTCACAAGATTACTGTGCAAAACAGAGAACACATGCAGTGGATATGAAAATAAGGTCTATCAAAGCACTAAAATCTAGGTAGCGTTGGAAGAACTTCCTATCAGTAAGGACAGTGAATCAAAAGCAAAGCAGCACTAGCACTGGTGTATGCACTATATCTCTAAACTACAGCAAGGGGACTGGGGAACAAGCTCTGACTTCTGGCAAACCAACTTCCTTCACCCACCCAAATATTTTTATTTGCAGTTTTGGCACCTCCCAACACAGTTGCTTCTCCCCTCCATCGTTGCGATTTTCAATTTAATACACCATCATTTTGTCCTGCTACACTCCCTCCAAGCTAATATCCTGCTGCTAGGGGCAGCAAAGAGCCTTTCTGCTAGATTTTAAACTTCCATTTTCTGTGATGTGCTATGCACCATGGGGTGCACATTGCTACACTGCAGAAAGTTTTCATTCAGAAGCAATCCCACAAACACCTTCTAGGCACTGGCTGGGTCATTTGGTGAGAAAAAGCAGCTAGGAAAGGGTAAGAAAAACACTATATATGCCATAAAAAGACCAATCATTCCTTGCAGCAGTAGGGTGCTATTAGATGACAAAGTCCCGTCTGCCTTGCAATGCCTGTCTGTAGCGAAAGGGCCGGAGGCAGCTCTGTGCGCCTTCCAACCCAGCAGGCAGCAGCCAGGCCAGGCCGGCACGTAGCTCCGACCTGGCAGAGCACAGAGGCGCTTTGGGCAGCGGGGAAGAACCACCACGTTGTTCTCTCAGGGCCACCGCAGTTGCTGCAAGCCCTGTGTACGGGATCCCGGGCAGGGTCACGTTCCGAGGCAGTGCCTGTCCCTGTGCCCTCAGCTCTGCGGCGGTGGGACGGCTCTTTACGTAAGGCACCTCCCGAGCCGCACAGAGAAGCCCTTGAATGCACTGGTGTCCTACCCAATCCTCCTCCCAGCACAGACTTTAATGAGGGCTGTTTTCAAGTAAGGTTAGGAGGAAAACAATTATCTTTTTTAGTTGTATGAACACAGAAATAATTAAGTAGAGTAGAGAGGGGTGGCCAGCAGAAAAAGAGAACGCATGGTCTTTTTTCTCCTTCCACATGTAGCCTTGAGCCTTAGAAGTACAAAGGTAAATACTTAATTTCCAGGGATACACAGTAACTGAACAGGATAAGTTCAGATGAAAAGAAAGTGTAGGAATAAAAACATCCACAAAACCTTACAGCTCTTTTCCATTTTAGGGGCTTTATTTGGGTTTTGCTACTCCTGCCCTCCAAATCAAAGAGAAACTGCAATGAAGCTGAAACTTTTTGTCCAATCACAAAATTTTTCTTTCCTGAAATGCCTTACATTGAACTAGTCAAGCCAGTGTGAAAAAATTCTTGTAGGAAGTGCAGAGTTAACGATTTGATTTGCCTTCTTCACATCAAGGTTTGGCACAGCTTTCATGTTTCCCAAACACAGCTGAGAGTGGGGCTGTGTTGTACCAGGTACTATGCAAACACACAGCGAGATCATTTATATATATATATAGATGTTGTACAGGATCTATGTTTTTGTGGAAAATGAGCAGTAAAAGCACATCACAAACAGATTTTCTAGCAACTACAGGACCCCTTCTTGCTGAGGTAAAAATGCTGCTTTGCCTGAAGCTGTATGCACCTATTTTCATTTGGGAGGAACTTGTGTAGCAGAAAAGATTTCAGACTTTGAAAATGCTGGTATTACTAAAAGACAGAGGATGATCTCTGCCCCAGCGAGTTTGTTACCTCCATCATTAAACATCAAAGGGGCAAAACCCAACTATCTTCTTCCTTCATATAGTGTAAATACACGGTTTCTCTAGACAGAGGACATTACTTTAATTGCCTCAACTTCTGATTACAGCAGATTATTTATTTTAAATGACTTGAGCAAAATCCTAGATGTGGCAGAGAGTCAGCAATTTATACCAGGACTGTTTATTTGTTTGTTTTAAAGTATCTCTCTTGTTTAAAACATAAATAAAACAAAGTGCCCAATTCCACTAAGATTTGTAAGTAACATTAAAAGACAAGTAAGTACCCCAGTGTGTTTAACATCAGTTTGAAAACTCTTTTAAGGGATGAATAATAAACATGATTTTGAATGAAAATACTTCCTTCCTATTTTAACATTCTTTATAAATCTCTCTGGAAATGAAAAGGACTATTCACTACCTCAAAAGGAGGGATTGTCTGTGGAATTCTGTTCCACTTCCTGCCTATACCAGTTTATACTCAAGACAGCTTTTAATACTCATTAAATTATCCAAACACTTATCATATTACACACCCCCATTCTATCCTCCCGAAAAAAAAAAATCAAAACCAAACCCAGAAATCATTTTGGTGATTATTTTGTTCATGGTAAAATAATAGCAATAACGTGCTTTATTTTTTTCACACAATTCTTGTAGCTGCTGAGCGCTGCGTGAGGACCCCTTCATCCTCACTTCAGTGGAAGTTTCTGCAGCATCCTTTGGGATAAAGTCCTTAAACACCGAGTTTACAAAGCCTTTAAGCATCTGTATAACTTTAGGCACTTGGGCAATCCATCCTCACTCAGAGCACTTAAGCAGTTAGAGTAAATCATGTGCTTGGTGGCTTCGCTGACTCGAGGCTTTAGTGTTACATCTTTACAAGACTATCCAGCTTCCACAGTGTGACTGAAATACAGAACCAACAGCTCCAGAAGTTACAGACCAAAACTGGCTTGGCTTTTTTGCTTTTTTCCCCATACAGAGTATGTGTACCTCAAACCTATTTGTGGAGGACATAAAAAGCCCTGATTAGGATCAGATGTTGGCAGGTGCCAACAACTTGCTGTTAAATGAAACAAAGGTATGTGTTTTAAGTGACAAGGAACCCTTGAAAACCAGCAGCAAATAAAAGTACTCATCAGGAGGAGGGCAGGACTGAGCATGGTGGGTGTAGCAGCAGGTTCACCACTATGTCCCTGAATCTCTGAAAAAAGCAATGCCCCTTTGCCTCTGCTGTACTTCTCAATTATAGATTAGTCCTGGGTTGGCTCTAGTTTATGCTCTCTCGTCACCATGGCAACACATCTAAACCCACCAATTACCAGGTACTCACCCCTCTCCCTTCCCCTCCCTTCAGCCAACCAGAAAGAGATCTGGAGTTGTTTATATGGTGTTTATTAAAAGTCCCTCTACACTTACATCTCCATATGCCAGGTTACTAGAGGTGCTCCAGACAGCAAGGCTCTGTATTTTGCCCTCTGCAGGTCCCAAGGTTAATGGTCTGTATGATTTACTTCTAGCATTGAGTTCTGCACACAATTTGAGCTGTGTGTCAACTATTTAATAGTTTTCACCGCAAACCCACCGGAGCCATTGGCAGGTTTGCTGCTGATTTAGTTATTGCTGGCCCCATTTATCTAACCATCAAACAAAATAATCCTTAAAAAAAAAAAAAAAGGCTCTGAACTCCGAGGCATCAATGTTTAGTGTATTGACCCTTTGTTACTTAGGTCTGGAAGTTTCAATACAGTCCTAAATGATAAATTATTTCATCAGTTTTACTACTACTTCTTCCCCCAGATGAGCAATGGCCAAATCTGTATTTATTAACCTAGAAATGCTATAGACAGGAGAGCAAGATGTTTCTCTTTCAGGGCCACCCAGTTTTTGTGCACACAGAAGAAAAAGGACACAACAGAGCACTGGCTGAAGAGAAAACCGAGCCAGAGAGACATGCAGACAGGCCCAAGCTGTCCTCAGAGAGCTCCAGAGGAACAGAAGACACTGAGCACATGGTTACACCATCAGTTAAGAGCTTGCTGTCAGATCAGACTCACCACCATCCATATTCTAAATCCCTGGCTGATGCTAAGAGGATGCTTCAACCCAAGCTCTCTGGACAAAGGTATTAGTCATGTTCAGCATCTTAGCACAGACCCAGACTATTAATGTGATCTGGATGGCTTTGGCATGGGAAAGGCAAAACAAACTACTGACAGCACACCAGCAGATTGGAGAAGATGGCTCCACCTAAGCACACTTCACATGCTGTGATCCAGACACAAAGCCAGTCTCTGTCCAGCCACAGTGAGGCCTCACGTGCTGTAGCCTGCTGCTTATTTCACATCAAAAAACCACCCAGAGCTAAGGGAGGTGCAAGAACTATCATTAAAGGCAACAGTTTCCTAGACCACCATGATGAAACAACATTTGAGATCAGGCCCCAGCAGAGGGAAGGAGAAGGAAAGGAGGAATTTGAGATGAGGTAACTCACAGACACATCCCAAAGGAAGCACACAGTCAGAAAACTCAGGAGAGCACAAAGCAAGCTCTTTTATAAAAAAGAAAGTCTTGTGCATTCCCGGAACAAAACCACCAACTAGCTGAATCCAGGGACCTCTGGAGATTGTTTAGTCCAGCTCTCTGAACACAGACAGAGCTGCGGGTGTTCATATCAACACCTCTTTGTCCAGAAGCAAGATATCTAAAATAACCCTTTGGTCCAGTTTAATTACAAACACAATTAAAAAATCCCCAGTCCTGCATATTAATTGGACAGGTCAGGGGACATTAGTACTTTCCCACTTGAAAACACTGATTTTCACCTTCATTACAAATCACATCACAACCCCTGGCGCTACACAGCCCTTAGCTAAACTTGTATCTCATCTTGAACTTGATATCTGAAACACGACTTGGATGCATTCCTCAGGGGTACCCCAAGAGCATTTTCTGTTACACAGAAAACCATGAGCAAATGAGTCAGCACACACTGAGTGTGAGCTTGTGCTGCTCTGACTGCCTGTTCATTTATCTAGGTGTAAGTCAGGAACAATCCCACTGGTGTCAACTAAATTACATCAAAGAAAGCAAGGCCACGCAGCTTTCTAAATGAAAGAGGTAGTATCAAGTTTTATAGCTTGCATAAAACACTGCACGTCATTAAAGGCTCACAAACACATGGGTGTTTCATGTGCTATTTATTAAACCATAACTGCTGTCCTACTACAAGAGAAACACAAAAAGGGGATGTAAGTCTTCCATACAAATGCAAACCTACCTGTTTTTCCGAGGTACTGCTAAAGCTTACCCTAACAGCCCCCAGCCATTATAAAGGGATCAGGAGAAAAAGAAACTGAAAGAAAAAAAGGAAAAGAGATGCCTTTGTGAGGTGAAGGGTAAAAATGAAAGGTATGACTCTGTATTAGCGGGAGGGCAGCTGCCTAATGGCCAAAAACTGTGCAGATAAAACAACCCATTTGGGTGAGACCTTATGGCATCACTTCCATAATGCTCTTCTACTTTTGAAAGGAGCTTTGGAGAATGCAATCACTTAAGGCCTTTGATGTTTCTTCATTAGCTGAACCAACAACCAGCATTAGGACAGGCCTGAAAGTAATTGTACAAACTGGCTTCCACTCACAGAAGCACAAAACCTCTTTACCTCTTCTGATAATTCTCAGTATCCTGAAGAATCAGCCTTGACTGACTGGTTCCTACCTGCATCCATAGACATCTCCTGGATTGATGTCACCTAGAACGCTCATTCCTCTGCCTCATGGAGAACATCTAAAATAAGAGTGGGGTGGGGCAGAATTCTATAGCTGAGATCAGTCTAAAGTCAAACAAGGACTCCTTGTGTTTCCAAAGACAGGGATAACGGTGAACAGGTAAGTTTTGCAAGGGAAAACAAAGTTGCACAGATGAAGCTGCGCACACACCAAGCCTGTTCCACCTGAAGCTTCAAGTGTTTCAGCTGCAACTGGGAAGGAATTGTCTCTTTCATCTCGTGTGTTACTAAACAGCTGCAAAGTCACTTTTCTGGTAGTACATAAACACACTTTCTCTTTAGAGAGGTGTAATATGGGTTACATGAGAGGGATTTTTAAAAATAACTAGCATACTTCTTAGGCTCTCAATGCATGGTGGGGATGATACATGGGATGGAGGCATTGCCAGGCTGGAATGACCAGTGCTTCCTCCAAGCTTGTATCTCACCCTCAGACATAGTGGACTTGACAATGGAACAGATCATCTCCATTTGACACACTGCTTTTGCACATTCTGTTCCGTTCACTCATGAGTTCACTAACATCCCTTCTGCATAACCAGAAACTCAGGGCAGGAGGATGTTTAAGCAGACAAACAGCAACATTCACATCTAAGGGGACAGGCCACAGCCTACAAGAATGGTGTTATGTAGAAGTATAACATTAATCATGCACTAGAATCTATTTATGGGCTTGAAAATTAAGACTGTTCTTGATTATTTTTCTGGAGGGAGGAAGCCTATGATTTTCTGAAGTGATGGAAAATAGCAGCATTCCAGGCAACTTTATTTACTGTATTATTTAATGTCCACATTCCTCAGTTTGGCACCTGAAAAATAATGTCTTTCAACAGTCTACCTGTAGTGCTTTGAATGCAACTGATTCAAGGTTTTCCAGTCATCCATGATTATTTAAATGCAAAACGAAAACAGAATAAAAACACAACAGTAGCAAATACACTTGGAGATCAAAAATAACAAAAAGCTCCTCCTGTTCTTTAAGATATTTTCCACTCATGCCCATGTATTTGTTGCTAGAACAAAGTGAACAAGGCCCTTCAGCCCAAAGGTAATTTACAAAACAGTTAATGAAATTAAAAAAAAAAAAAAAAGAAAAAAGGAGGAGGGATTTAGAACAGAAATGTCATCTCCCTAATAATTATTGTTTCTCTATCAAATAGCTTCTATTAATGAGGATGATTCACAGCAAACATCACTGCCGGCCTACCCCCAGCAGTATTTAATCAAAGTGATCCTGCAGTTCTCAGGAATAACTCAGGAATTCTCAGGAACAACCAAATGGTTTCCTGCAATGAAACGCCAGCCCCAAGGCCAATGCTATTGCTGTGAAGGTTGCAGCTGTGCCAGTGAAGACCAGAAATGCTCCCCCTGTCCCCTGCAGTGCTCCAAAGCAATGGTGGCACCTTGTCAAGAGGGTAGAAGTCACACCTCCTCTCAAATCTGCCACCCTGTTGATTTGTTGTCATTGTAGCATAAAAAATTTGCCAACATTTCATGTTAAAAAGGGCGATTTCAGTACACGGTTTTTTGAATATAATGTATTTCTTCAAAATACATGGAAGTATTTGTTCACTGAAAACTAACAAGTGTCACAGTGGCTTCAAGGACCAGGACCCAGAAAACACGAGAAAAACCTGAAGGCAGTTTGACAAATGCTTTCCCTTCCCGGTATCAGAGGACCGGATGTGCAGGCGGGTTAATAAACATTGAAAACATAATCAACAACGATTCAACACATGAATGTAGTGGCAGGAGAATGCAACTGTTGCTAGATCTGACTTGTACAAACTGGGCTTCAGATTCCAAGTGCCTCCCGGGGCTAAGTTCCCTGCATCTTTTGTCAACTGATATTATCTGTGGGAAAGCAGGTATACTCATCTTCCTCTTTAAATAACTAATTACCGTACTGTGGGCACTAACCAGGGCATCTGTTTGCAAGCACCACCATATACCTTCACTCTCCCTTAGTCAGGAAGCCCACCCTTTGCCCCATGCATATGCTGCATTCTTCTGGCATTTTGCTTGCGTAGTGTGCCCCTTTCCTGATCCAGTCCAAAGATAAGATCTGCAAAGTTGAGGGGGGGAAAAGTGCTCCAATGCTGACAGTATCACCTGTGAAACAGTAACTGTCACAGCACTGCCTTGCCTTCATCCTTTGGTACTTGTGGGAGTCTGGCTATCAGAATGCCTTTTGAGCCCAATTTCTAACATCATAAAGTCATATCTCCAACTCACTCCCCTGCATGACATTAACTGTTTTTCTGAAAGTTTCCCAGATTCCCAAAGTCTTGGGAAAAAGTTCAAACAGACTGAGACGGGTTTTAAATACACACATGTCTTGCAGCATGACATATCTACAGCTGCATCCAAGATTTCCACTTACTTTAATGGAAAGTGACTGTTTTAAACACGACTCCCCTGTCACATCTCTACCCTCTTGTGCTAGTACTTGGATCTCCTTTCTTTTCCTCACTCTGCCCAGACATTCAGATCTCCTTCACTGACACCAGGCTTTATACTGCCGATGCCTCTCGCACCCTCAGTGTAAGTCTCCTCAGCTTTATTCACCAGTCAGGTGAATTATCAGGCCTGCTACTGCAACTACTTACGTGCTCCTAGATCCTTACAAGACATCATTCTAAGTGTTTGCAGAGTCAGGAACAAACCACTTTTGATTACAGTAACACAGAATTACTTGGGCCTGGCTTTAACTCAGCAAGGGTTCACTCTTTTCTGTTCCCATTCACTGATGCTGACTTTAAGACGTGGCTCAAAAGCTTTAATTCAAGGTGATCGGAAAACACAATACCTTCAAGGCTTTGCTGCTGTCTTTTAAAACTGCAGTCTGTCTGCATGTAAGAACCATGACAGTAACAAAAATGTCTTTTTTTTTTTTTTTTTTTTAAAAAAAAGAAGTAAAAATAGAACTGGCTGGAAACCAAGAGACCACAAGAGCTGGCTTACAGGAAATTGCCCTCATCTGTTACTAGGTGGGAAATTTTTTCCCATGTATTACACAGATCATGTAGAGACAGGATGGTTTTACACACACTCAAAAAAGCGTGCTATCGCAGGACAACCTAGCTTGCACTCCTGTGTGGTTGGGGAGAAAGGGAACAGAGAGACTTCTCAGTCCATCCCAGCAAAGCAGAACAGGTCCCAAAAAGATGCTTTCTCCACAGCATTAGCAAGTTTCAGTTACTGAGTTTTAAAATAAAAACACTAAAATGTTTCAGTCAACACAAAGCATCAAAAAGTCAATGAAACAGTAACAGAAACACCATGAAACAGAGGTGTGGGGTCCCTGCCTTCAGTGGCTCTACTCCTATGAAGGAGCATTATTCATAGCAATAACATCTCATTTGTTAGGTCTTCACATGCTGTTTTCTTGCAGATGTATTATACCTATTTTCTCTGTGCCACTCTAAGTGAGCTTAATAGCAGATTACTTAACCAGGTCTACAACTACAGGCAGAGCTTACCTATTGCCTTTTAATATGAAAATACTACATTTCCTAACCAGCCAACGCAAGTGGTTTTGTCACAGAATGAGCAAATGTTTGCACGAATGTGGCTGCGCTGCATGATGAGGTCTAAGCCATGAATGAGCAAACAGCTAAATCTCCTCCCAACCAGCTTTTGTGATGTGCAACCATAATCACAATTTGGCTGTATCGTCTGGCTAGGACTTCAAGCAGCTTTTACTAGCTACTCCTCAGTGCTCTGCAGGCAGTAAACCGTAGGCTTCTCTCAAAAAAATGCCAAACTATTCACTGACAATTTGGTTTTGTTTATGAAACCAGTTCTCCTAACAGAAATGCTACTAATGCACATGTAAGGACAGCAGGCTTGCTCCACAGTTCTGCAGCATGCTAAATGTATCATTAGCCCTATTTTTATATTACTTGAGGTCAGCCAGGGAGTCAACAGCAGAGCTGGGCTCGGAGCCCAGCCTGCCCAAAACTCATCCTCCCTTTCTATTGGCCACGGGACGAACATGCACAGAGATCTTACCCTGTGCTCTGAATCACAGTGTTCAAAGCCAGTCGTGGTCACACATACCCTCATACACACACAGCAAACTTTGGGTCAATCCCGATACCACGCTAAGGACCTGAAGCGGTGCTGAACTACGGAAGTTGAGCTGCAGCCATGGATATGAAGGCCAAAACCTAGATCATCAGAAAGGACTGGTCTGAGGAAGAAGTTATATGAAACTGCAAATTTAAATATATAACACATCTATATAACATCTGCTCTAGGAAGTCTAGATAAGTTGTCAGATTCCCTACCTGAATGCGCAGGCCAGATGTTATCTTACAGTACTCACTCCCAGAGTTATGTAACGGTCAAAAATTACAGTAATTAGGTTTTAAAGCCACTGTTATGCCATTTTAGACCCTTCATAACACAATCACATACCAACTGCTCCTATATTACTGTAACAAGTATCTTGTTCATTTGTATTTTAAAAGAAAAACATTTCAAAGAGGTATCCCCCATAACAATTAAAACTGTGTTCTTCCCCAGTACTTGTCATGACATTGATATGGAAAGCTCAGGAAAAACACACAGGTCATTATCATGTTTGACAATGGAAATCTATCTTCCAGTAGCCAGCAAACAGAAAAATGGATCTGGAAGTCATTTTTACTAAAAGACAAATTAAAGTTCGAGATGTTTAAGACACTGCCTGTCCCTTTATTCACCTCTCGGTGTTACATGTTCCCCTCACAGCACTGTTCCCCTCACACATGACTACATTCTCCTACAAAATGCGCGGCTGAACATGGTGCCTCTCTCTGCTGAAGAGCCTTTACAACAATTTTGCACCCTGCTCATCGGGAGGCAGGTCGGATCCTTCCCAGACCCTCACAAAGCTCACGTTTGCCGGATTCCCCCTTAGCTGGGGAGACAAGCTTTCTTTACTCCTCTATCATACATGGCTGCAGAGACTACAAAGTACTGCAAAGAGCCCTGAAGCTTTTCATGACTCTTTACGTGCAAGCTACACTGAACTAACTTTATCACAGCAAATTTCCCATGAATTCAAACAAGCACATGAGGAATAGCCTGTCATTGTCAGTCCCATTCTCCCTATCAAGGACGACTCCAGAATACGTCACCTCTGGAATCACATCTCCATGGAGCTCTGGCACTGCCCCTGTCCTGTCCTACAGCATGGCTCATTTACCTGGGTCTGAGCACTGACCTTATGGCTGGTTTTATTTTCTAGCTGCTGCACTCCCTGCAGCTTTACACTATCCCCCATCTAACCTCATCATGGTAAATAAGTCACAACCTGTGCTCTGCACTCAGGCAAAATTTTCATCTGCACTGCTTGATTTGGCATAATTTTACTAGATTTTGTTATTCCTGCCTGAATAAGCTATTTTCACATCTCTGCATGACTTTTCTTTTAAAGTTCTTATCTCTGTGAAATGTCTTTTCCACCCCATCTCCTTCAGCACCTAGGAAGCCTAGAGACACCTCAACAGCTAACCTGTTCCAGATCAGAACATCCCTGCTATTTACCAATTTGTTTCAAAGAGGAACAGCACAAAAATCTCTGCTCTGCCCCGAGGAGCAGAATAAAGGTCACACCTTCTACTGTTTTCCCACTGATAATCCAAGCAATCTTTCCTGTCCAATTTGCAATCAGCACTCAGAAATCCTGCGGTTTAAAAGCACGACTTGGCACAACACAGCACACCCACATTACACAAGAGGAGATACAAAATCACAGGGGCTCTGTGGAGACACAGGGCCCCATAAAATATGCAGGCTGGTCTCTGCAACACAGGATGCAAGTGTTGCACCCATCTCCCAACAACTCACCATACACCCTGGTCCACGGGTGGAGAACAGGGTCTGCAGTATAGTTGTTAATCTAGGGGAAATCAAAAAACAACTCCAGAAGAGGGCAAGATTTAAACAGGAGAATCAAAGAGTTTTAAATCAAAGTGGTGAATGTGTCAACTCCCATGTAAAGAGTCCACTGGCACATACTGGAGACACTACAAAACTAGGTAGAATATTTGTGGAAGAAATCAATCAGAGCTGAAGAAAGTAGCCTTTCTAGAAATGCAAGCACTGACATTTTACAGGCTGCTTCTCAGGATTTCACCGCTAAAATATTTTCTTCCATCTGCCTGGAGAACAGACCCAGAGCAATGCAATCAGATCAGGTCCCAAGCCCTTTCATTAGCCCAGCATCACCTTTGCTGATCCCCTGCTCAAAGGGGCCTATTTTCAGACTCATAAGGTAGATGACGGACTCCTGAGATCTGCTGCCTGTGTGAAAGTTGGTATGAAAAACACACTGTGGGCTAACATCTCCTGAGAATCCCCTCATTATGTCTGCACCTGCAATTGCAAAACTCAGACTTTCACCCCATTTCCCCATGTCTTTGTACACATGCTACTGCTGTACTTATATCTGAATCTCAACTTCCAACTGCTGTATAAAGCTATTTAGGAAGCTAATGCTGCTTCCTAATCAAGGCAGACAAGGTCTAATAGAGGCAGGGCAGTGTCCACTCTGCACCCTTACAGAGAAGAATGCACTGATCGCTCCTTAACCTCACAGCAAGGGATCAGCTGCACTGACCTGGCTGCAGTGTTGGGTCACATTGCCCTCTCTGTTACAAGGCTCTGCAAAATGCCACCCCCTCTGTCTCCAAAGGGCTCTGTGCAAGGGGGAAACACATGATTTCCAGACAGGTCAGCAATATTTCCAGACCTGTAAGGCTAAGCTTAGCTCAAAGTCTCTAACTTTAAAACTGAAAAATACCACACTTCTTTTAAGCTTTTTTAAAACTTCTGGACCAGCTCTCAGTCACTCCACTTAGTCTAAATGTCCTTCTCTTTTTTTTTTCCCACTTAGAAGAGCAAGTTTTACCCACAAAGTCATGCACTTTAAAAATGCCCTGAAACTACAAATCACAGTTGCCGTGCCCAGACACATGATTCATAACCACAATAAAGTTGTCTGAGGCTTGCCTACTCTCTTCTGCATTGACACTAATTCTAAAGATTAAAATTTAATCTTTTATTTTAATAAAAGCAATCTGCATTGCAGATTGCTTCTCCTGCAAATATACTCTGTAACCTTCAAGGAACCTGGGTAACCTTCAGCTTCATTCCTTACCTGCCCAAAGAGATTACGTTTTGAAAACGACTGCATCAGGTCTGTGATCAGTCCAATGAATACTGCTCCCACAGAGGAGCAGTATTCTAAATTCATCTTCTCATGGGAATACAGGAAATGGACATTTGTTTTTATCCTCTTAATGGAAGGTTTTTCTTCAGTACAGTAGCCAAGAAAATGCAGAGCTGCTTCAGCTGAGATGCAGCAGAACACACTTTCTTCACCTTTTTTCTTTCAAATGATTGTGGTTACCCCAAAGAACACAGTGAAAGAAGTAATATTTTCCCACAGGCACAAATAGCCTACAGGATTTCTCTGAACTGCAAATTACTCTAGTCTTTGTTAACGATTAGCAGTGCTGTAAGAACGCACCAAACACTTCAAAATCAGCTCTAGATTATGTTCTGAAATACCCTTTACCCAAAAGGTGCTCTCTCCCATACTGCACTTGTGAAAACAGAATCACTTTTGTCTATTCACTAAGAGACTAGAAAACCATTTAAAAAAGGGAGGGAATTGCCCATGACAGGCACTAACAAACAAGCCAAGTTCTTGTGCTACAATACCTTTGTGAGACTTGTTTCTTCCATCTCACACAGTGACAGATGAACACTGAAAGCAATTTTACATCTTGTTCTGTCAGCACATGAGACACTTAATAAATCCTATGATGTAGAAAACACCCAGAAGGCCTTTTTCTATTTCTTTTGGTTGTATAATTACATGCCATACTTACCACACTCATGCTACTTCCCACTTTGCCCTTGAAGAAATAATAGGCAAACAACGCGAAAAAAACACAAAAGATACCAGGGGAAAACCTAATTGCTACGTTTTGTGTAAATATAGGACATCTTTCAGGTGTCTGTCTGGCTTACACAGGACCTGGTGCTATTCCTTCCAGAATGGCTTGATTTAAGTAATTCATTTTCTTAAATGGTTTAATTGCATAACACTGTGAGACACCTGACAGCAGGCAAAAAGCAGCAACAGCAGCAGGTGCTGCACTGATCTCAGGCATGATCCCAAGGAATACTGCTCACGGCCTCCGACCGTTTTCCCAGCCCCGGTACCTCCTTCTCTGCCGTGCACAAAAAGCCCTTTCTTTCCATCCCTAGAAAGGGCCTGCCATGGGATGGCAGCCTGGCCCTTCTGCTGCCCACAGAGCACTCCAGAGTGCCTGGGAAGACAACACAAAGATGCCAGATTCTGCTGGCAAAGCGTCTAATGGAATTGGGAAGGCCAAATGTGACACAGGGAATTCAGTAATGCCATGGAATGCAAGCAGAAATCATGGAGTCATACAGCTGTGTGATGTCTTCCCAAACATTAGCACTGAATCAAAGCTGAGGTTCCTCAAAGCTGAGTCCCTGCACTGCTACTATAGCTAGCTATTGTTTTAAATTTGGTAGGCATTACAGTCTCAGACAATTGGACTGGCCTGACCAAAAGGAAAGTGAACCCTCTACCATGTGCCCACTGTTACTGCCGGGCTCCAAGACCAGCAGTAATGACAAGAGCATAAAGGCTTTCCTGTTGCTATGCTACAGATGTTGCTTGGTATCTTCCAAGTGCATTTCTGAGAGCCTGGTTTTTGCAGGCTGTTACAAATTCATGTGGGTGCAAGTCTGTTGAAATCAATGGACCCATAACAATTTCAGGGATAAAAAAAGCATCTGGGCATGATGCTTCAAGCATTCTAGCACAAACACAACATGCACAATTGCATTCTGACACAAAGAGCTTGAGTACAGCAATCTTTAGTTTCAGCTCTTGCTTATTATGAAAATACATAATTGTCAATATGAAACACTAGCAGAACCGGTCAGAATTATATCTAAAACTCCAAGCTGTCTAGCTCAACTCCCACAGCTCACATACGAAACTTGCCTTTGTATTTACCTGAAAAAAGCATCAGCTTTTCATCCAAAGCAATAGTTTTCTACTTGACAGGTTGGGATCCATATTTTCTCCTTCTGAGCACGTCTCAGACGTGTTCACCCCTGCTCTAATTAGAAACAAAATACAGGTTTATTCCGATATCTGCCCATACCGTTATTGTTTGCACCATGAAGCTATTTCTTAGTTGTTGGATTAGGATAAGCTGCTAATTAAGACGTACAGCAGAAACAGGCACTTTGATGGAAGAGGCAACAAAGCACTGCATGGGGCTCAGCATACTGATATCTGATCCCAGCTGGGCCACAGACCTGTGTGCTGCCTGCAGATAATATTGTCTCGAGATGTGCCTCATGCAAACTGGAGACACTAATGATCCCTTTGTACTTCAGGACTGGACATCCAAGAAAGCTTCTCCTTCACTCTCCGGCTGCTCCAGCTCTGGAACAAAACACCTTCACAAAATAATAAGATGTCATTTTTTTGGCTCCTAAACTTTGCCCCCTTGTCACAAGGTGGGCAAAGATGCAGGGCTGTACACTGCTGGGGAACAGGGGCTTCCCTCTATCCACAGTCTTGTATGAGTTCAAACATATCTGTGACTCCTGCATCTTTACATTCACCTCCCATCCCACCTCCACAGGAAGAATTTTTGTGCAGGCACTATCCCCTGACTAGTGTTTTCCAAACCAGTCCCAGATCCAAAAGGCTGTCTCAAATGTAGACGTTCAACCACACAGAGCCTCACCCCCTACCTGGCTCCTATCCCCCACTGCACATATTCCCATTATCTTTTCTACAGGAAGATCATTATTTAGTTCAGCAGGTACTTCAAGGGAAAAAGAAAATTTAACAGAAGCTTATAAAGCTCTGAATTGCAAATGCACCATTGTGATGGACTGGATCTTCTCTGTCTCTAAGTTTTTGACTCAAATAGTTGGAAAGAGCAATCTGAGTGTGGCAGCTCAGCCAAGAGCACATGAATCAGTTGAACTCTTGCCTACAATTCTGTGCCACAGCCAAGTCTCTCCTAGGACAGCACTTAAAAAGTGAGGATTGAGGTTTTCACATTTTCAGCCACACAATTCCACACAATTCCCCTTGACTCTTATTCAGAAGAGGGGCCTTTGGAGGCCTCAGCTCAAAGCAACCACCACTACAGCATCGAAGTGTGAGAAAAGTGCATTTATGTCAGTGTCCAGCAATGCAGAGAGCCATGTTTTACAGCATTTGGATTACAAACTCATGAGATGGAGAACAACAGCACAGCATAAACAGCCCCCTGTGCCAACAGTGGCTAAATATGGACTACTAAAAGATTATTCTCCTCTTTTTTGGTCAGGGTACCATTCATGCCCAGCTCTCTCAACTCCTATGCTAACATTTCCCATACTGAATCAAACTGCATTCCTAGAAGCACAGAGATGACAGGATTTCACAGAATCACAGAATATGCTGACTTGGAAGGGACCCACAAGGATCATCAAGTCCAACCCTCAGCCCTGCCCAGGACCAGCCCCAAGAGTCACACCCTGTGCCTGAGAGTGTCATCCAAATGCTTCTTGAACTCTGTCAGACTTGGTGCTGTGACCACTGCCCTGGGGAGCCTCTTCCTGTGCCCAACCACCCTCTGGGGGAAGAACTTCTTTCCATTATCCAACCTAAACCTCCCCTGACACAATTTCAGGCCATTCCCTCGGGTTCTGTACTGGTCACCACAGAGCAGAGATCAGGGTCTGCCCCTCCTCTTCCCCTCACAAGGAAGTTGTAACTGCAGTGAGGTCTCCCCTCAGTCTCCTCTTCTCCAGGCTGAACAGACCAAGTGCCCTCAGCCACTCCTTACATGGCTTCCTCTCAAGGTCCATCACCATCTTCACTGCCCTCCTTTGGATGCTCTCTAATGGCTTAACATCTTTTTTATATTTCAGTGCCCAAAAGTGCCACAATATTCCAGGTGAGGCCGCCCCAGGTCAGAGCAGAGCAGGACAATCCCCTCCCTCGACCGGCTGGCAATGCTTTGCCTGATGCCCCCCAGGACATGGTTGGCCCTCCTGGCTGCCAGGGCACTGTTGACTCATGGCCAACTGGCCATCGACCAGGACCCCCAGGTCCCTTTCCTTGGCACTGCTTTCCAGCACCTCATTCCCCAGTCTGTCCATACATCAGAGGTTGCCCCATCCAGATGCAGAATCTGGCCCTTCCCCTTGTTGAACTTCCCATGGTTGGTGATTGCCCAGCCCTCTAATTTGTTGAGGTCTCTCTGCAGGGCCTCCCTGCCTTCGAGGGAGTCAACAGCTCCTCCCAGTTTTGTGTCATCTGCAAACTTGCTCAGTGTCCCTTCCAGTCCTGCATCCAAGTCATTTGTGAGATGTTGAAGAGGTCACTCCCAGCACTGCCTCCTCCTTGTCCGATTGGCTGCCGAGGGATTCTGGGCTGCTTGGGTGGTCCTGGACTCAGGAATCCCCCTGTACAGACAGCTCCCACTCCCTGGACCTCCCCTCACTCACGGCTGCCTGAGCCTCAGTGACCAAGGTTTTGTGTAGGTCTCACACCAGCCTTAACAGCCTAGGAACTACAAACCTGACAAAGTTATTTCAGCTACACACAAATAACCAGAGGAGATGTAACAGAAGATGTATGATTTTTGTGTTCTTAAAAGTGTTAAGTGTTTCATTCATACAGTAAAATAAGCAGATGATTATAACAGTAAAAAGGAAAATCAGTTCCAAGCAAAACCAGTGGGGTTTCACATGAAAGTTTTAAAATTAGTAACTCCTGTTTTTATACACTGCTCAGACAAATGAACTGAATGCAACAATCCACCTTTCAAAGCCTGAAATATCAAGAATTTGGTGAATAGTTTCCATTAATCCTATATGCTTCCAAGCTGAGAAGCACCACTAAAGGAGATACTGCAATGCCTTTAGATAATGAGGCATGTTTATGCCTGCAGCAGCTAAGAGCTGGAAGAAAAATAACCAATTCTTCCTATGACTGTAACCTGTTTTCCCTTTTCTCTTACAGACCTGTCCACATGGAAAATCTGACATTCCCTTTAGGCAGAGCTTCAGTGAGTTCACACTGCCCTATCAGATCAAATTGCTTTAACCCTGGTTCTGTTGTTCCTGGCAACAGTGGGAAGAAAGCCATAAGTGACTTTATGGAAGAAAGGAGACTTTTGGCCTATCACCTGTTAAGTGGTAATGCCTCCAGAAACCTCCAAGGACATAAGAAATGGAGATAAAAATCTATGAACAGGATATGAGTTGGGACTGTAAGTAACAGAAAAGCTTCTAATTTTGAGTGCTACACACTGAAATGCTTTCTCCCCACCAATAACACAAGATATTCAAGATGTAAAGGCACTGCAGCCAGTATTTTCAAAGGCTGTCCATGAAGCAAACCTTGCATGTAAAGATAACATCTCCTAAACCTGGGGGGACAGAGAGAAAAAACACACACCAAGAAAAGCTTTCAGGAATAGAAACTTTCATCCAGGTCTTCACCACTCACCTGCAAACTTACCTATTTTTCCTGCTGTATCAGATAATCTCATAAAACATATTCTTTGTCTCCAAAGAGACTTATCTTACTTAAGTTGAACTTTTCAGGTTAGAAATAAAGGGCATAACATCGCTGCTTTAACACTGTCTCAGAAGACATCACTGCTGCACATCACAAAGAAAGGGTCTGGCTCCTACTCCCATTGAAGTCAAGAGCAAAACTCCTACTCGTTGTCGTGGAGAAGGATCTAATCAAAATTGTTATTATCCTTTTGCCTTCCAGCCTCTTGGTACGGTATGCAGGAGGCAATAAGGATTATGTTTTTAACCCACTGAATTACTAAAATATGGTTAAAAATAAAAAAGAGTATTTTAAGAGACTATTGGAGGGTATAGCAACTTATTCCACATAAATTAATGGCATCTCAGAATGTTTGAAGACTGAGCATTAAGTAGAAGTAGACGCTTGCAGTTCTACAATATGTTGTTTCCTTTTAAAAAAAAGTTGTATACGACCTGTTCCTTCCATTTGTCTTTTTTTTTTTTTCAAAGACACTGCTGGCAATGGAATTAGTCATTCAAAGACATCCCACAAACATTTACACTCGGGAGCTGCTGGTGTCAATAAGAGCAGCTTCCTCAGATACTTCCTCAATAAAGACTTTGCTGGCCCTGCCTCTGGGTTTCACATCTGGTATTTGGTAGAACATTAATTCAGGCATTTGCTCAGAAAACCAACGTTTTTTTAACTCTGCATCTTTATACATTATCTATAATCTCAGAGAATGAAAAATAAAGTGGCCCTTAAAAGAGCACCTATTTCTGTGTATTCATAATCTCAGGCTTTGATTTATTTGAGCAAGTGGGGTTTGGACGTGTAGCCCAAATGTCCAGATGCACCTGAGAGAGAACTAAATCAACAACCCAATTTTGCTGCTGTGCAATTTTGGCACACTTGTGCTGACTTCAGCAGAGCCAGACCAATGACAGATGTGGTCCGTTAGACTCACCAGGGCCAGCAGAGCTGATCAGAGCCACGTGGGTGCCAGCTGGTTTGTCTGCACCTCTGGAGAAGATACCACGGCCACCAGCTTCATTCAGCATCTCCTGCTGTACTTCCTCCCTAACACAGGACTTAGGGCAGACGGGCTTCCCTAGTCCCCACCCACCTCTTCTGGGAGGAAGAAGTCATGCCAGCACCCTTCCTGCTTTTCCACATATGAACAGAGGGAGCATCGCACAGGCCTGCAAGGTGCATTGTCAGTCCATAAGCCAGGGCTGGGTCATGTCACAGTTTAATGGCCTCCATCCTGAAGTGCTGGATGCAGCCCAGGACATGTATTTTTCTAACTCTTCAGCACAGTGGCCAGACTGCAGCCCTCCCACTGCCCAGGGCGAACAGGATTGCCCACTGAGTGTGCAAGGCAGTGCGCTGCACATCCTGAGAGAGCACCTGCTGGAGACAAACACCACAGGAGAACTCTGGATGGAGAAACTCTCCCTCTCACTGCCCCACACGCTGGAGGGCTCCTTCTTACAAGCGGAGAACTTGAAACACCAATACGAGGAGCACTTCCCGTCAACTGGAATGTTAGTGGGTTTTTTGGGGTAACCTCAAGTTACTTATAACTTCAACATGAACAGCCAAGGCTTAGTCTAAATAGCTTCTGCTTCACATGACTCTCTCCCTGGTATTTAAGAGCCCTCAGTATCAAATCAAAGGATGTTGGATGTGATGTCAACAGGAGACCAAGTCTGGCTTTCTCTTTTATTTTAGCACAAAGAGAAGAATATCATACAGAAAACCTGTTACAGAGAAATGAGTGGGCCTACGGATAATATCATTGTTGTTTGGCCATTTGGACAGTCCTCACTGCCCCATACCACATCTGGGGTACTGCTCTCCTCAAGGAACCTCTGCTGTGGGAGCTCTGTGCACTGTTGAATCCCTCTGCACTTGCTGTTCCAGGCAGTGGAGTAAGAGAGAATGGTAATGGTGTGTATATGTGAGCAGCGCCGCAAAACAACCTGAGCCACGCAATCTGACACTGGGAACTAGAGAACCAGGACACCCTGGTGCAATGACACTTGGATTTCTCCAAGAGATCAGGTGCCTTACTACAATTGTTTATTTTCTGGGGTGCAGCAGATCACTTTTACAAGAGAAACAGACCAAAAGAGCTGCAATTTTAAAGATGGAAGCACAAAAGACTCCACTGTGTAAATGGTGATCACAGTTCTTTTACCTTTTAATTATGTAAATGAAAATGCTCAGCTAGTTTTGTCTGTTTATGGGGCTTCTAAAAACACCAGCTCACATTTGACAGAGAAAAGACGTGTCCAAAAACCAAAAGCTTTTTTTAGATTCAACGGAAAGAAAGGTTCTTCAGACAATGGCTCAACCACATGTGACCCTCACAGCCCTCCTGAGATGCTCATCTACAGTCTCTGCTCTCTGCAGGAGGAGAGCAAGGTGTGCACACTGCCTGCAAGCAGTAATGACACACGAGGGTCTAATGTTAGTTAGGCAATGCAGGTCTTTGGGTTTCTGATAAAATTCTCTCCATTATTTTGTTCATGCCACATGGAAATTCACTATGAATTAGTACAGGCTTGGGAACCATTACATAAACTCATGCTGTTCCAGTAAAATATTCTGATAAGATGTAAAACCATCTTTTTGTTGCATTTTTTCCCCCCAGCTTCTCAGTAAAACACAACGGTTGTGCTTACATTTGATACTTTCTTTTGAGGATTTAGTTTGAATTGCCCTGCAACTGGGAAAAATTAGGTAACGTTTAGGTTCAACACATGCCTGAGCTTGCAGAGACGAGCCTGAGACAAACAGTCTCATTCCTTTGTGCAAGATACCACAACTGCTGTGGGATGAGCAAGGATGTGATTCGGGGTAGTCCAGAAAGTGATGCAACAGAGAGACCAATAAATGGGTGAAGAGCTTTTCTGTGACTTGTGTACAAGGCTAAGAGAGGGTTATAAGGAAGACTATCAAGATAAAAAGGAGAGCTGACCATGATCTGGATGTGCCCTTAGAGTCACGTGGAGAAGATGGAAAGAGAACAGAAGAACAAGAACTATTAAAATTCAAAAGGTTGGAGATATTTATTCAGCCTTGGTCCAGGACTGCTCCTGCAGCCTGTACTGTAAGTCTGATCAGCTTACTAAAATGACATTTAGACAACCATTATGTATTGCAAGAAGGTATTCTGTTCTCCATTTATGCAAGAATACAACTTCTAGTGATAAACTGTGAGCAGCTCAAAGGCAGCTGAAAGTACCAATATTCCGAGTACTGAGAGAATTTGATTACTACTTATTTCTAAGGGCAGGCAGGACCTTACCTACTCCTTTCAGCCTGCAGCTCACAGCCTGCACTGAATTTCCCAGTTACACTGCTGTGATGAGCTCTTGGTAAGAACAGACAGCACACTCAACATCTGCCGCCAAGACTATTTAAGCTCAGACTGGCACCAGTGAATTAAAGTGCAAAATCAACTCCCCTCAACTTCCCTGTTGTTCTTTGCAAAGAGCACCCACCAAACAGCTTTGTCTACACTTTTAGCTCAGATCCCTAAATCACTCCTTCCCATTAAAGTTATTGGATTTGGCCTCATTACAGCTTTGAAAGACCTGTCTCTTCCTGACCATTTAACTTTTTGCCTAATGAATCACATTCAATGGCATGCAGAGGCTGACAAGGAGCAGCTAAAAGAAGCACCCTGTACTCACTGAAACCAAAGCTAGACCTTTTCTCACTGGACATGTATTAATACCAAGAGCAGGGCCCCTGGCAGCTTCCATTCAAGAATGATGACAACTGGAGTCTTGCGGATAAAAATATTCACACCTCGTCTGTTTCTTTCCCTGCCTTCCACAAGTACACACGAGACAAGGCTTACATGATTATTGGAATTCTTTTTAACATCTTGGGAAATACAAGCATTACATCTGCACTGCAGCCTGACACAGTTATAACACAGCATTTCAGAGCTGGTGACAAAATGTACTCTGAAATACTCAGCAGAGAGACTGCTGCTCTCCACAATGAAATACTGCTTACTCCTGCTGTGGACATGTACTCCAGAAAGACTTACATCTTCACACAAAGATAAAAAGAGCTATGACCTCCAAGAGAAAAATGAGAGGCTGCAGTAAGAGCAGCAACGTTGTGGCCAAAAGAAACTGCCCCCAGCACACAGATACAGACAACACGTCCCAGTTTTTACTCCATTCTCCACCCTAGAAAAGAAGACAGACAAGAACCAACTACATAAAAGAAAAAAAAACAAACCTCAGAACAAAATCTTACTTCATCATGACTGTGCAGTGTCACTAGACAATAACCACTGGATAAAGCAGAAGTGTTATTTACCAGCTCTTTTTGCACTGTTTTTCACTTGAGCTGTTCAGATAACCAAAAGCTGTCTGCACCCATTACACAAACACCCTCCTCTGAACAGATAATGCCAGGGTGCAAGTGGCAGATCCAGGGATCAGCATTTCTTTGCATCTGTGCTGCATATTCACATATTCCATAAACAACCTCAATAAAACATTTCAACAAAAGAGAGCAACAAATCCTCAAGCAAGGTGAGCATGTGGTGACTGACAGACAAGTAATCAGCACATGTTGCAGAGAACATTCTTGGCAACCGTGAACCCTAAATTTGAAGCGTGAGAAGAAAAAACTGCCACGTCGTAGATTCAACTTGCAGTGCCTGTACTCAGCAGCTTTTGGAGAGCTCAGCTCGCAATGCCAATCGGGTATTTCCCACAGAAAACAAGACACCTGCACAAAAACATTGGCAGAAAACCCAACGCATTTTTATTTTCACTTAAGTTTCTACCTCTGTGCCTCCATTGTATGGCCCAGAAAATGTACGTATTCTCTTTGTTTAAAACACCATCAAAATACATAACCCATGTACACATGCAGACATAGGAGGAGTCCTGTCAAACTATCTGGGTTTGTTTGAACAAGCCCCAGGATTCATTAGGCAATCCATCCAAGTAAAGTCAAGATGCACAGCATTTCCAGAGCCCTGGCATGACTGATACAAGACCAATGAAAACAGAAGACCCACCTTGCAGTGTCCTTGTCACGCTGTCAGTCACAGGATACTTTATTTCAGGTTTTCACAATCTGAAACAAAACAAAAGCTCTCAGTTAGTGCCAGCTATTAAAGTGAAAAGGCTTTCATTTTACTAAATTAATTAAAAATCCATGAATTGCAATGTGATTAACAAAATGCTTTCCTTCCCTGCGATTAGTAATATGTGCAAAGTTATACCAAACTCTCCTTTCAAGTGACTAGAATCTTTCTTGCCATCATAGCTCATATCCCATCTTATGCGTCAGCCCATGTCTTACTGAAGAGCATGGGTCTTCAGAATGCCTGTTCTCATGAAGTGGATATCCACAGAAAAGCTGACTGCACTGAAGCACAGGCTACCCTGATGGTATCTGTCAGGATCAGAGTTTCACAGAAACAATTAAACCCTTTCCTTTACAGAAAGAAGATGACCTGTAGGCAAAAGACCTTTCATATATCTAGATTCACTGGGAATAATTTGCCAAAAATTACAAAATATGGTAACAGCAACAACCAAAAGCACAAGGAGTCAGCAAAAACGAGGATAGTATGACTTAATTTACCAAAAGTTTCCTTGTTTCCAGGAATCCCACAGTTACACTACACAGTAAAAAATGATGTGCTAACAAGCTGCAGACCAGACTGATGGGACCTATAAACTGAAAATCAGGTAATGCAGTATCATGTACCACAGAAAAGCTGCAACAGGGAAGTGATACTGAGTAGTCAGAGGAGAATTCTCTGGTGCTCCAGCTGTTTTACTGCAGGACCTGGGGCAAGTCCTTAACTACTTTGTGCTCGAGTTACTAACCACACCTTACAATGAGTATAATATCATCACAACAGCATAAATGAGGATTAATTACTGCTTTGCAAATCCTGGGAAAGGCCGGGCAAGGGAGAAGCACCTATAAAGTACAAATCATCAGCATTTACAAATTGCACTGAATTGCCCAAGAAGGAGGGAGGACAGAATTCCCTTCCCAGCTTCAAGCCAACAGCCAGCAAATGGACCATTTTCCAATCTATCATCCTTAATCAGCATAAACCCACTCTCAGAATTAATTTCTGCCAGAATGTGAGTGACAAAACTCACAGCTCAACAAAGCTATTTAAGACATTCATTGCTTGACAAGGGAAGGATGGGGAGAAGATAAATGCTAGCAGGAATACTCTGTAGTTTTAGTGAACTTTGCTATGTCTCACAGTATCCATGAGCATAGGGGTTGTCACTGAAAGCAATGGGAGTCTGATTTTATACAACTTACACATGAAGCATTTTATTTCACAGAAAGGTAGAGAAAGGCAGATTTAGTGTCTTGACAAAGTTAACAGGAAGCAGTGGCTGAACCATGAGCAAAAAGCAAGGACCCCATCCCTACCTTCTGCTTTTAAGCATGGGGCAACTTGTTGAAAGCACAGAAAGACTTAAGTCCCTATTGAACACTGTTGTCATAACTGAGGATAAAGATGGAGCCATAACCAGGAGAACTGCAGAAGAAAAGTCAAGCTCAACTATATCTTCTTTCCTTCCAATACCAGAAAATGAAAAGTCAGTTCTTACAATACACTGGCCAGGCGTGGTCCCTATTACCTTTGGTTAATTCCATATGTCTGAGAAGGAAATCAGCTCTAAGCTGGTTAGACTTGCTAAAGGAGATTTGTCTAAGGCCCCACCCCCAGGTACAGAGTCATGCACCAAAGATTCGTCATTCTTTAGGAAGATGCTACTTGTCCAGACACTCTTAGTGTCTTAGAACGAAGATTTGGGGAGGCTCTATCCACATTTGCTACAGGCACGCTGGTGGTTTTTGAGGCCAATACGTGACAGACATATCCGATTGCAAAAGGCACAGCAGAAAGACTCCTTAGATGGTGTATTCTGCAAGACACGGTTCTTTCTGCGTTGCCTTTTCTCCTCGAGAGTGATCCTGCGTGTGTTCTCGAAGGAGACAGCTGCGTTATAGATGGTTTGTCTCCAGGCCTCCCGACTGGAGGCAAGGCAGCTGGGGTTGATGGAATTCCACCTGAAGTCTGGAAACATGGGGGCCTTGCACTCCATACCAAATTTCAGACACTCTTAGTAATGGTCAGCAAAATACAACCATCTAACAGCTCATACATAATATTCCCCTCTTGAGCAAAACCCCATTCAGCACCTCCCAATCTCCAAGGAGCTCCCAGTCCATATCCAAAGCAAGAGATGAGTAGGGGCTGTACCAGCAGGATTCCTTTTCTCAAGCTTCTGATGAGCAAACAATGGACATGCACACAACGCTGGCACCTCCAGCAAGCAGAACTTCCAGCATCTTTACATCCTGGTCCACAACGTTTACTCTCTAGAGACTCCAGACTCATCCTGCTATCTTTGGGCATGCTAAAAGAGGAACAGACTCGTTGCTAGTAAGATAAAATGGCCATGAAACCCCAATCAGACAGCTATTTACTTTCCTGCTAGTTATGCTCAGTTAACTCTGCCTTAGGAACAGCAAGATTTTCCAAATAACAGCCCTGATTCATGCAGCCTGTGGTGAACATCCAGGACACATTTAGGAAAAGACTACTAATAAAGTACCATGCCAACTGTTTGACTCCGAGACAATGAGATTAGAACTGCTACATGTTGGCATTTTGACTTCTGAATACTTGCTGGCTAATAAAACCAGGAGCTGTCTTTAAAGCCTATACTGAACAAAATTATCTACCCCTTTCCTGAAACTACAGTGGCATTTGCTAACACCGACAGCTTTTATGTGAAGTCTGTGCTCCTGCAAGGAGTCTTACTGGCAGCTCTGGTCCTTCACTAGCTGCTTTCCAGTAACATCCAATAGGAAAATAAAGTTGCCCAGTATTTTCCATCTTTCAGCACACACCTACCCCAAGAGATGGGCATGTGCTATGAAGACAGCTGTGCCTATCCAAAATACTCGCTGGCACAGCTGGACACACCTTCCAACACCCTGGGTATGGTTCACTTCAGCAGATGGAGCTGGTTTGGCTAAAAGGGAGGAACTGTTTGGAAACCTGAAGGCGGGAGATAGATTGGGTAATGGCGATCATGAAATGACAACACCGACTATTCAAATATAAGGAATAAACAAGTAGAGCAGATGAAGGGTAGTGAATCTTGAAGGAAAAAAAGATTTTAAGCAACACCACACAGGTCAGCAGGGCTTTGTGGGAGGCCAAAGAAGTGCAGATAACCTACAAGTGCTGGAGATGGAATAAAGCTACAAACAAAAAGTAATCTATGGGAAAACAAAGCTGGGACATTTTTTTTTTTTTTTTTTTAAGAATAAAACAACAAAACCCAAAACAACCACACACTAATGAATGAAACCACTGACACTGTGAACTCACAGGAGATGAGGGAAGTCCTAATGCACTGCCTGGAGGCAAGCAGAGAACCACCAACCAGCATAAAAAGGAAGGAGGATGACAACCACACAGAGAACTAGAGACCTGTCAGGCTAACTCAGATTCCCAAAACAAATTGTGAATTAATTATAAATATCTGAAAGACAGTTAAATGACCAAAATCAGCAGATCTACTTCTGTAAAGGACCAACCAAGTCAAACTGGTCTGATCTAGTTTTCTGTTACAGTTTATCAAACACTGGAAAAGGACAAGGCATGCTTGCTGCACTCTCCAGGGGGTTGGATGAGTGCTCAGAGGGGTCAGCCTGAGGCTCACTTCTTTGCAATATTTTATGTGACTAACCACAAGAAAGCACTGATCTGACAGAGTTTACAAGTATTTCATTAGGTTCTAAGTCATCCAAAAATCAATGCCATGAAACTCACTGATTCAAAGTGCTACAGAGGCAGCAAAAATACTTCCACACAGAGCTTCATCCACCAACATCTTAGCTGAGTCCCCACAGGCTGAGCCCAGGTATACACCATTGCTGCAGTGCAAGCCCACATTCCTCTCTGCTGTGCTGACTCTTAGGTGGAGCAAGTCACACTCCACAGTAAAAGTAAAGTGAACAACTGGATATCCAGCTTCCACAGCAGTTTTCCAGAGCTCTTCTGTCAGAGCTATCAACTTCATACTATTAACTGTTGTCTGACACACAGACATGCCTTAGCAGAGGAGATAATCCTCCAAAGTATAAAGCCAGCAGTTGTTCAACATGTCTGAAAGACTTGCAAAGGAGATTTAGGTTCATCTAACTAAATTAGGAACCTTCTCAATCTGTACATTACCTTCACTGGCCAGTCAAAAAGAACCAGGTAAACAGGATGGAGGTATCTCAGGGAACCTGCCTCCACAACCAAGGTCTGCATTTTACCTCATGCAACATCTTCCAACCTTGTGCATTCACCTTTCTTTGATCTGCCCACTGCAGATTTTGGCTGTTCACCTGCCTGCATGTGATGAAGCTGAGCAGCAGGAGCTGTGGATGTACTCTGGGGCCTTGGCCCTGAACTAAGCTAACTCACATTTTGAACTGAGGTTCATATTTGAAGCCTACTGGTACAGCAGCCTGCTCATACAGTCTGTGTGGAAGAACAACAGAATAATCCTCCATTTTTTTAAAAAGTCAGGTTTTCCAAACCTCACTTCATCTCTAACTGGCCAAAGATCTTTCCTTATCTGCTGTGGTACTTTTGAAAGCCTCTCTTACCACACGTAGTGAAATAGAAACTTTAATGAGTTCTAATAATTCCAGAATATTTTAGATTGAGCCATACATAACACAGCTAAGTGGCAGTAATGTAACAGGTCTGTGGGGCACCTTCCCTGCTGTACAAAAAAGGAGCAGATACACATTCAACACCTTTAATGGAAGCTGAGAGCCTAGTTTTCCAGGAGCACATACCCTTTTCAACCTTAATCTCCCAGTTTCAGGGACAGGAAGTCACACCAAAAGTACACTGTGCACTGTCAGTATTTCTGCAGTAACAGAACCTCAAAGTTTCTGTTTAGTTCTCTGACTAATCCTGTTACACTTTTTTTTAATGCTTAAACACATATTCAAAGGTGCAACTCAAAACACTTCAAGGGTACCAACACCACAAGAAAATATGCAACGAAAACCCCTGATGCTCCACCACTGCTCTTATTCAAGTAAATCCTTTATCCTCATGACAAGGTACTTCTGCTGGTATGAACCTCCAAATTCTGAATTGTTTTCCTCTCATTCATAGGCAATGTCTTCCTCATTGCAATTCTGATTTCCAAGAAGTTTATCCAGGATCTACACAGTTACAAGCAGAATTAAAACACATCCTTTTCTTATCTGCTCTTACAAATTTTCAGTTTACTGGCATCAACACTGTTAAGAGTTAACATGGTTGAAAGCTTCCTGTGAGTAAAAGAATTGCCTGAAACTTTTTTCTTCTTCCATGAGATTTCATACTCAAAAGCCTGACTCCTAGGTGGGACAGACCAGCACAGCTCTACCAAAATGCCAAGAAATGCCACTGATTCACAGGAGCTAAGTATCCATCTTGGACATTTGTCTCAGGAAACCATAATGTGAGTTATTCTCTTCTCCGCAGTGATGAGAATACGCTCGAAAAGTATCTCTGCTTTCTTTTCCTGCCAGAGAATCTACACTACAATCTTCCCCTTCTCTCCCAAAACAAGTCCTTGAATGTTTCTCCTGTTACTCTTGCAACATCTGGTCCTGAGCCCACAATGCAATTTAGAGCTTCGCCACTGACCACCACCTGACAACCACATTACCTATGCAGCCCTGCCAATCACAGCTTCTCAAGAGGAAGTATTAAAGAAAGTGTCCCTCTGTCTTACAGGCTCTTACTAGTTCAGCGGCCAAACACCTCCCAGTCTGCAACCTTTGCCTTCCCAATTCCTGTACAATACAGTCAAGGAGTAGTTACTGCAGTACAGAAGGGTAACTGAGGCACAGAGAAATTATGTTATTTACTGCAAGTTCCCAATAAAGTCTTTGGAAACAGGTACAGACCTCAATTCAGATGACATTCACCACACAGCCTCAGCTGATGCTAAGGGTGCTTGTCAAACAAGGCTCGCAGCAGCTACACAATTTTGGAAAGTCCACAAGGGGCTAATAGTTTAAAAAAAACTCCTTAAATACCCCATAGGCAGCTTCTTTCAACAACCTGCAAATCAGAGATATAACGCAAAGCGACAATAATAAAGAGATGAAAAAACCCAGCAGCCAAGCGGCACTCCTTTTTAAAATCAAGGTCAATTTAAGGCATTCATATCAGAAATCAATGAGAGTTCTGGAGTTTCTAAGTGTCCCACACATGAAGGATTACTTTGGGAAAGCTTATTTCTTAATTAAATAATGAATCAATTCAATTTGTTGTAATCTAAGCTTTAAACACTCAAGTAGGCTGATTTGATAAATATGAATCTTGAATAAAGTAAAAAGGCTCTGCCATTCTAGACACGAAAAAGTTAAAGAATTAACTCTTCTGTGCACTTTGAACTCCAGCTTCCTGATGCACAGGTTTTAATCATAAGACCTTGTATCTTTTGAAAAAAATATGTTTCTCCTCGCTCTTAAATAAATTAAAGCAACTCTAGGGAAGAAGAAGGTATCAGTAGGACAGCTCCCTCTGGCACCACAATTCGAAGGAATGTAATAAAACCAGAACTGGGGATAAGCAGTGGAGCGTGCAGGTGTGAGGAGGATGGCCTTAGAGCCAAAGTGGAACATCTCAGGAAAGAAAACTGTTTCTTTCCCAGCCTCTGCCCAGGTGTCCCACCCCCATCTTTGTGCTCAAACTGCTCCCAGAGGGTCAGAGCAGAGTGCCGATGAGCCCACGGAGAACCCGAACAGCTTCCACTGGACACCTACGAGCAGGGTTACTTGGACACTGGAAGTTTTTTCCACCTCCAGAGTAAAAGTGCACCTCCATTTCACTGCAGGCTTCAGAAATATAAATTCCTAAACATGTGACACAGCAAGATAATTTAACAATGGTTGAAATGGAGAAGTCAGTATTTTCAGAGCAGTCTTACATAGTTTGCATAAAGCAAGAAGAATGAAGACATGCACTGAAAATACAGGAGAAAAGCAAAAACACTGAGCAGCAGTTCCCAAATGGAGCAACATCCACACCATGCACTTAATGAGGCGGGAGTTCTGTGGAAACAAGTAATAATGTGATCCCATAATTAAAGACTGCTTTGTAATATGTAGGCAGAAGGCTGCCACAAAGACTGCACAAACACCCTTTATTCCAGTATTTCCTGAAGTGAGCCATTTGCCTCAGCAATGTTAAAAGGTTCCTTTAACAGCTTTTTCAGTCTGTGATACATCATGTAGATGGAACTGAGGTCAAGTGCATTAAGAATCTGAGTAACAGTCTGTGCTGTAACATGACAAAAGAGGCACTGTCTGAGCTGCAAGGGCTGACTAGCACTCAATCTATTTCTACAGCCATACTAGAAACACATGTGAAAGCGTACAGAACTTGGAACTCATCTAAAAAACTTTTAAAATAAACAGGGTGTTTAAATTCTGAATAAAATATATAAATACTAAGTCTTTGGTGGCCTCCTAGGTCCTGTATGAACGAGAGTGGTATCCCAGAAACAGCACATTAACAGCACTCTAAAGGTTAATTGGGGAAGGCAAGGACACATAGCAGGGCTTTCTGTATGCCTTACAAGAGACCTCAGTCACAACTAGCAATGGCAAACTCACTCAAATCTGGGTTAGAAATCCCATTTTTTACGGATTTATTAACTTTTAATTAGTAGGCACAGGCATCACTCTAGTTTTAAATAATTCTTCCCTGGGAAGTGACATTATCTCTATTGTATTTGTATCCCAGCCAAGGAAGAATGAACTTTTTCCTTTATTAATAGGGCTGACAGTAACACAATTAATGAGTAGCTTTGAATGTGATCTTTAAAACCCTCTATCTGGGATTGGAACACTGATTGTAATTACAGGTGCTGAGCAAAGAGCTTGTCTTGGTACATTTCAAAATGCTACATATATAATTCATCCCCAGCTTTTTTCTCAAGACAGATTTTCAGAGGTTCAAGAGGCTTTCAGAGTGGAGGGATTTTGATTTAATAGGGACTGGTCACTCAAAGCAGATACTCAGAAAAGTGCTCCAACAGCCCTAAGTTGACCGCTGTGGCAACTATTCCTATGAGCTAAAAAAGGAAACTGGGCACTGACATAGCAAGCTGTGATTCCTGAATGTAGTCCTTCATCACTTCAGCAGCCCTGTTAACCGAAGTGGGTCTTACCACATAACCATTTGCAAACCCAAGTCGTACCAAGCACAGGGCTGAAGGGATCCCATGCAGCATTTCCACTGACACTTTTTGGTTCTGGAATAATGTCTTTGACAGCCTGGGATTTTTTTCAAAAGATACAAGGAAAGCACTTGAGAGTGAGCAAGTACAGCTGCAGCATGAAATAAGTTAGAACACACTTGTGAAAACTCTAGACCATGTGTTGGTTTGAGATAGAGAAAGTGTCTGTCAACGTTAACCTAACCACACAGGCAGAGGCCACTTGGAGTCATTATATTCAGGATTCATAAAAGAGAGCAGAGGGTTTATGAAAGCTGCACAACTTTTGATCCTCAGTATTTGGGTGTGCATGTATGTACATATGTATCTGCATGTACATATTTACACAGAGAAGTTACACGAACTTTTTTTTTTTTTTAAGAGAGATACGAAAGGAAAGCACATGGAAAAGGAGAGGCAGCTAGGACACAAACATCTAAAGAGCAAATATATTAAAAACTAAACATCTTATTCAATTATAGTAGGTTCTACAAGCATTTTCTGAGCACTGGCTCCTACAAGCACAAGACTGCTACTGAATCAGAATGACCACCTTCCACTCCAAGATGAAACCAAAAGCACAACTGATTTGAGCCTTAATACCATGTCAATTTATACCTGCAAAGCACAGAGCCATGGTCCCACTTTTAAGGAGATTTCTGTTTTTTTAATCCCGTCATAGCAACTTTG
The DNA here is from genome assembly GCF_001604755.1 of Lepidothrix coronata. Lineage (NCBI taxonomy): Eukaryota > Metazoa > Chordata > Aves > Passeriformes > Pipridae > Lepidothrix > Lepidothrix coronata. Next base: position 1,002,479 of record NW_016690345.1, on the reverse strand, counting down.
ACACTGATTCCCTCTGCAGTGGCTGAAGTGCACATTAACTCAGGAAAACGCCTTGTGTTATCTGCCAAAGACTGAATCAAGCTAATCAGCAGTGTGCCCATGCATGCTGATGTTGACACTTCAAGGATCACAAAATATTTAGTTCAACTGTTTAATCCTTTAATGCTGCTACCCATCAATCACGGAGCTCACTATAATTGCAGGTTTCAAAAAGCACCAATAAGATCATTAACAGAGCAATGCAGAGGACAGCACAGCAAGAAAAGGACTTCATCAGATGCCAAATCCTCTCTATGCAAAGACTCTCTATGCCTGCAGACTCGTCATATGCATCAATGTCAAACCACAGGCTGAATCACCTGCATGTGGTTCACAAAGGCACAAGCTGCAAGAGCACACTGCAAGCATAAATCATTTCCTAAGTGCAAAACCAGTCCCTAAATTTAGGTACAGGCACCTTCATTTGCAGAGGCTGAGTCCGGAAACTTCCCTGCTGACCATCTGGTTGCTGGACATTTGAGCCAGGAATCCAGTTCTGCTGCTCACCTCTGGAAAACCTCTTTGTCTCCAGCAGCTCGTTCTGACCCTCCTGAAAAGAGCCCAGAACACACAGGAGTTGCAGGAAACTTGACTTAGCTCTGCAGTCTCACTGTCCCCTTCCACACTCGCAGCTGTAGCTTTTCTCCACTACATACAGTGAGCACACAGTTTTCCAGAAAGCAATTTACCCTCTCTTACTGGTAAGTCCTATCATACCCAATTTTCAGCTTCTCTCTGCATTATACTAGCTTTATGTTTCAGGCTGTCCTCCCTTTCACCCCTCGCAATTTACTGTGCAGCATTTTGCAATCTCTCAGCAATGCAGACAAATCAGTTCCTACTATTGTTCCTCCATAGGTCTTCTTGAGTAACATTAGTGAGACATACACTAGCTGTGGGTAGCTGGACACCTTTGGCCAAGACAGATTGAGGCAGACACTCTCTAGGATACTCAGGCAACAATCTTTACGGTGCTAAATTATGTGAAAACTATATAGAGAAAACAAATACATGTTCTTCTGTCCAAGTCTAAGGATTTTTCCCACTTCCTCCCTTCATGTGCTAGAAGTGGGATCTTACCCAGACACACTGAACTCAGGAACACTGTAGAATATATGGCCCCTGCATAAAATCGTGGGACACATCAGGAAGCACATGTGCTGTCAGGTAACCCCAATATGGGTGTTTACACCAGTTAATGTCAGTGTTAAAATGAGCTGTCTCAGTGCTCAAGTAACTATCATCGTCCAGTTGGACAAACTCCAGTGTTACAGAATTTCTCCTTCAGGTTTCCATACTCAGTAAGTTGTTCTGCACCTATTCCTCTGACTTCCCACTGTCTCCTTGCAATCCTTAGAGTACCTTTCCCCTGCACCATTTAACTGTAGCAGTGTGCTGGCATAAGGCCAGCTACTGTCACCCTGGTCAATGCTTTTTTTTCCTACTGCTTCCAGAAGTCTGAGGAAGATGAAAGCCAAGGGCAGCAACAGTAGAGGGGTACCATCACCACTGAACAAACAAGAACTCCATGATTTCTGCTCTCTGCTTAGCACTGACATCTCAACTGTTCCACAGTACAAAACTCAAGATATAAAACACTCACAGTTCAATACAAAGATTACCTTCCCTGTCAGCTGACTGCAAAACAGTCATGTCATCCATGGCCCTCAAGCAGACATGGGATGTGTGCACTAGAGAGACAAAATGTCTGTGCTAAAACCCTACAGATAATGTGGCACAGCTATAATTATCTCACATAGACCCCTTCTGCACTTGACCACGGAAGAAAGAACATTCAACAGAGCAAATCACCACACAGTCATTAACAAACAGCAATCCACTCCAATGCAGTCATGGTTACATACAGGGGTACATTGAGCTGATGATGTCTTCAAGGCTAAGGCCTATTTTGCACTGCCTCCAGATCAAAGGCAAATATGCCAGCAGTAATGGTAACCAAACTGAAGAACCGAGTAATTCTGCCCTAAGGAGAGAGCATTTGGTAAAGGATGAACCAAAAGCCAGAACACCTCCAGTAAGAGAAAGTTTACCTGCAAGTCACTTGAGCACTGTGGATAGATCCTGTCAAGCACAGGTGAGTTATCTGGCCTAGGCAGAGCAGAGGATGCCATCCTGATAGCATGGCAGGTCTAACATCACTGCAGCAGAACTAAGTGGTGCTGTGGGCAAGCACAACCACCAGCAACACATTCAGCACACAAGACTTGGCTGTGTGGTCACAGCCAGTGTGTTTTCTGTAGTTCACATTTACTCAGCAAGTACTACCCTTAAGACAAGGCACAGAACCAAAGCAGAGCTTCCCAACAAATGAAATATTAAACCAGGTAAACAAGACAAGCAAGGAGAACAACCTTGCCATCCCCGTCAGGGAATGTTTTCATTTGTCCTTTCCTTGAAGAATTAAAAAATAAATAAAAAAGAACCAGTGGTAGCTGGGGGTTTATTCATTTCCACATGTTTTACCTTTACAAGAAAATAATTTTCATCATCTTATCTATCCAGTGTTGACTTTGATGGTGTGAACGGACAGCTTTGCTTTCACCATTCATACCAATTCCGGTTCCACTCAAAATATTCACCTATATATTTTATCCCTGTCAACCTCTGAATCATCTGAATTATTCAGTGAACTCCTATAACAAGGATTTCTTTAGAGAAGGTTTGCTAAACATGGCACATACGGAATTCATTTCAGTAAAGGATTTATTTTCTCGTCAGATTAGAAAACAAATTGATAAAATTACTCTTGCTTTCCAAGACAAGGGATGTGTTACACTAATTCTTTATACTTCTTAGCTTCAGGTGAGAGATTTTCAAAAACGCAGGAGCATGTACAGATCACAGAATGCAAATTCCTAATCACCCCTCAAAAAAAAAAGTAAACCTCCTAATATTCAGTGCCTTGAGAACAGAGTAGCAAGACTAGTTGTATCCAAAATAGGACCTAGAACTGGGTCTTATAAACTGCATTCTCTGATCACCTGTAATTCAGCAAGCAAAATCTAAGACATTTCTGCCCACTGGCACAGAAGAGCATCCTGCACAAAGTACAGGGAAGGCAGCTCCCTCTTGCAGCAACAGCAACAGCCTCTGAAGGAAAATAGAAGTGAAAAGGTGGTTATGGTCTGACTAATCCTGTAATCAAATAAACTTCTAACAGCTCTCTGATGATGTGTAATACTGGTGGAAGAATTATGCAGCTTTTGTGAAAAATTATAAGTTAAATCTGCTTTTCTTCTGGGGTTTTGTGGGAAATTCTATTCTTCAGCTCACAAACAAAAGATTTCAATTTTTCTTGATAATACTTTTACAAAAGTTTAAAGCTCACCAAAGCAGCAATCTTCCAATTAAAAAAATGTGGTACTGGTGACATTTAATCATATTAAGGTATTTAAAACAACAAAAAACATCTTTGGAATTCATTCTCTCACTGCAAATACCTCTCACTATGTGTTTCCAGAGCCTTGCCCATCTACTACAGTAGATGCTCCATACCAAGAAACTAGACTTCGAAGTCACCTAATATTGCAGGAAAGCATACACTCACACTCACAAATTATGCTTTATAACAGAAAGAAGAAGAGCCTATAAACTGCATGTGCAACTTCCAAAAGATAGATTATATTCAACACCAGGCAACAGCTAAGGAAAAATAACCAGAATAACTAGAATTATTCATTCAAACTGCATGTTGCAAGGGGAAATAAAGTATTTTCATATTGTGGTCCGTTTCACAATAATATAACCTTCCATGTTCTCTTCCAACAACATACGGTCAAAAAAAGGGCATAAGTCTGGTTATTATTATATTAAAAACAATTTCTGTGCTTGCAAGTGTCCTTTTGAAAAAGAGCACAATGGCCTTTTTCTGCAAAGGCCATGGGGAAAAAGAAAATCAAATATCTCAGTACTTTCTTGCTGTAACCAAAATGGCTAATTAATGGGGCTGTCTCAGCAGCTGTCATAAAAATATTATCTCTTTTTAGGCTTACTGTATATTTATATATTTAAAACTTTTAAGCAAATAGAGGAGAATGAATTTTTTTTGATAAATCTAATTTTATCCAGATACAAAAAAACTACCATGGGAATAAACTCTTTTTCAGTTATGTCTTGTCTGCACATTACAACAGGTAAAGTCTTGGAAAAATGTATGAGATAAAACCAGCAAAAATCTATTTTGACTCAAGGCTCCTTAACTTTCGAGGCTGATTGTTTTGCTTTGACCAGATACAAAAGACTGAGATTTTTGGATTTCAAACTGCTTGCAAACAACGTGCAAGTAGTTCAGTGGAAACAGGTTTTCACACTTGTCCATCAGACACAAATGTTTCAGATTTTTTTCTAAATTAGCTCCTATAACAACATGACAAACTCTGAAAACACGTCCAACCGTTTCAGTGTTGCGCGGATCAGATGCAGCAAAGAACATGATCTGCAGCTCTCCTTTAGCCTGCTGTTTGCATGCAAAAGCCAAACATGCTTAGAGTTTTCAGGATCTGTTTTCTACTTTATATACTGTCCCTGGCAATTATTGTTCCTTAGATCTCAAGTTTTCCCAATGGAAATCCCGCAATTTCTTTTACCAAACATATCACAGTTTTAGTAGGAGATTCTACATTCAAACCATTAAAGGAGCTTCCTTTGCAGATAGCACTCTTCTGGGGAAAGGTATTTTATTCACTCCTTCTGTTGTTCTTACTTTGTTTTTGATGCTACTTAATTCACTACAAACAGATGCTTGACAACTGTCTTGCCCTCTACCCCAAATGAGTGTTTTGAAACTAGAAAGGACATCAGTACTTTGGTAGGGTTTTTTTCCTGTGAGAATTTTCAGTACATTATACAGTAGCAAACCTCACCAGCTTAAAGAAAAAAAAAAATCAGTACAATGGTATAGTGGCTGAGATGGCTATAAATTCTCCTAAACTGCCTTTTTTATGCCATCTCTATCAGGTTGGCAATAGATGTAGACAAAGCAGGGCACTCCACCCAGACAACACAGCAGGAAGAAGTGGATATTCCTCAGAGTAATCATGGCAGAACTGGGAACCTGACCACAGCTCTCCTTTCTACTCTCAAATGAAAATCAATATGAGAAAAATAAGATATTTCTTAGAAGTGCATGTATTTACCTTATATTTTACACATTTAAGTGCTACATCTTTTTGTTCTGTGCTTTTCTAAAACACAGAGGGTTTTTGCCTCTAACTATCACACACTACAATCTCAGTGCCTGGGACAGCTGGGATATCCTACTTAGCAGTCATTTCTTGATCCTTCCATCATTTTCCATCGGCACAGCCACTCTCAGCCATTCAGGCAGCCACAATATATTATAGCATCTCATTTCCACTTACTGCCAAATGATCAAAACGATATTTTAGAAGTACACAATTAAAATATTTAAAAGGAACAACAGACGTCTGAAAAGATAAAATAAACAGAGTTAGTGGCACAGTGCCATACCACCATTCCACCTTGTCTCCTGGCTGTGAGAAGTGCACTCCCTACAGCACATGCCCTGCTTTTTCAGGCACTGTTTACACCTTCAAATGGTCTTCCCAGCACGTTACTGTTTATGAAGCTTGATTTCACTTTAGGTGTTATTTGAGACAACACCTCAAAGTGTACCAGTACAAACTGTTTCAGCTCTCAGTTCATAGAAATTACAGACACTGATGTTTGCCTGGCCCTCTCCCCGTACCTGCAGCGTATGCCTCCAAAACCAAAACATTTTTTAAAAAAAGCAAAGCAGTGCTGCTGCAGCCTAATCTATGCTGGCACCTACATGTAGGGTCTGAAACACAACCAAAGTAACTCACTAACTTTCAGACATCATACATCATATGCCATTTCACTAGCTACATACAGTCACCCACATGAAGTTCATATACAAAACAAGGACTAGACCAAGGCTTTCCGTGATCCAGGTGTAATTCAGTGTACCATTCCTGAGAGCAGAACTCCAAGCCTTTGTTTTTATTCTTTGACAGAACTTCAGTGCCTCAGGAATACAGTTCTCTCTTAAAGCACACAGACTGTTAAATAGCATTAGTCCTTTTTCAACTTAATTTGGAAAATCCCAAATCCAGTTTTACAATTGATTTTAAACACATCTGTCATCCAGTGGGCAACATCTGCTGCACACTGCTGAGCCTGCTTCCACTGTACAGGAAGGGAGACTTCCTGTCACTGCTGCTGCCAGCTTTGGAACTGGTTTGGTTTTCTGTTAGGAGCTTGTCTTGGCCAACACACACCCACATGGTATCTGCACAAGTAAAACTAGTTGTGCCACAGTGCAAAGCTAAGCCCAGCAAAAACCCAGTCATGCACACAAATTTTCACTAGTCCTCCCTGCAAACCTGACTCTTCATCTAGCTCCCACTGCCACTAAAACAATGATAAGGGGATTAAAAGCACAGATGTCTCACTGCCTTCCTCTCCCCACCCTTGAAGTCTAAATATCAGGCTGGCCTGATTTATTAAAAAAAAAAAAAAACACAAGCCACATTCCCCCCCAAATAAACCCAACTTGTTTGCCAGCATGTACTACATCTGGCAATGTCAACAGTTTTAGGCAAGTCTTTAAACAGTCTCAGGCAAGTGATTTAAAGATCACGGAGAAGAACTAGATGCAATGTTTGAAGGGGAAAAGTCCTCTTCCGTTCAAATGCAGATAAAATAGAAACTGGTTGACACCAATATAAACTTAATTAGACCCTGTAATAGTTAGGTTAAAACATCACAACATCATGAACATCCTCTTTGGGTGTCCAGCTGTCTGGCATGTTTAGGCTAATGTGCATCACTTATTACTCTCTGACCTCTCTTTCCAGGAGCACCCAGCCATGTACCATGTTTCTCGGCCTGTGGAAATGACAGGACATGTGGCTATTCAACAGGACCTAAGAACCAACACTGTGGGAAAGAGGGGAGTGGAGCAAAAAAAAAAAAAAAACAATAAAGAGAACAATCCAAAAAGAAAACGGTGAAACATTTCGATGCAGAAGGTAAACAACTACTGCAGGTCCTCTGGTAAGGAATTATTTCAATAGAAAGATGCGGCACTAGGACTGATTTGAGAGCACACCCAGGTGTGGTACAGCGTGGTGAGCAGCTGGTACGACATTATGCCTCATTACCCAGCAGCACTAATGCAAACACCTCACACCTGATCCTCAGTCGCTTGGAGCAGAGTTCACAATTCTGCCATTAACACAGGAGCTGCTGCAACACACTTCTTAAAAAGTACCATTAGCCAAAGTCGTATGTTTTCAGCCCCTCTGAAAGCAACTGAGACATGAAAACACTACAGTTCTGCAGACAGTTATAAGATGCCCACCAGAAAGTTTCATTTACTTTGCTGAACCTTTGCTCTTAACTCACTTTGCATGAGATCTCTGTTCCCATCATAAAGTATTTGGAGATTCACTGCTTTTTCTCTGTCTTGAAATCACACCTGCACACACCTTGATGCAGCATATTACATCTCAACAAAAGCATATTATTTTACAGGTACAAGCTCCAGCTTAGAGTTAAATCTTACCAGGAAACCGCACAACAGCTCCCAATGACACATTATACCATTGCTGTGGAATCTTCCAGAACTGTAGTGGGACATGTGGAGTTCAGGTCCATCCACACTCAGTGGTGGGACAGACTGTACTTGTCACACAAAAGGGAGCAACCATTTGAGCTTCCAGTGATGAGACTCCCTACCAAGGGGCAAGTCAAGTCTAAGTCTGCAGAGAAGACCCAGGAACAAGAAAGGGTACAAACTACAGGAAAAATTCCTAACCTGCCAACAAGAAATTAAATGACTCATCCAGCTGTGAAACTCCCCTGGTCTATGGCAGGGGCAAATGCCCTTGACTGTCACCTGGCACATGGAATCCTTTGCCAACAAGGGCAAAGCCCTGAAAGAGCTCTGTCTACAATACAGGTTGGACCAATCCATTTCATTTTCGATTCACCCACTCATCCCCACCAGTTTTCCCAAGTCTTTTAATCTCCCTTCCCAAATTGCCACAGAAACAAAGAGGAACCAACTATTAGCTGAAGTATCTGCCTGCAGGTGCTGCTCATGGCTCTGACCACAAGCATTTCCAAAGGCTGAACTGCAAACACTTGCTCTAAATAGAGAGCTGGATTTAAACGGCAAGGAAGATTAAAAAGAAAACAAAAAACACAAAGCTTCCTATACTGCCTACAAAAGAAAACACATGGGTAGCTCTCCAGCTGCTACTCCCCATGCATCATAAGCACACTGTCTCCTACTGGGGCTGCCTCCCCACAAGCTGTCAGTCCAGCCACTCACAGGAATTTGTTGAACCAAGCTAAGTTAGCAGAGTTACTACTCCACAGTTACTTAGTTCATCAAGCTGGGAGAGGGAGCCTGCAACACAGGGGGCTCAGCCAGGGCTGGGCAGCAGTGGCTGAAGTATTAACCTCTGTCACAAGCCCACGTGCTCCAAGAAGAGGACTCAGTGAGCCCTCTTCCCCAGGGCTCACTCTGCTGCTCCACCCAACCCTCATGCAATTGGCCCATATGAAATTCCATGATGGTGCAATCCAGCCACTGACAGACAGAAATCCAGGTCACATTGTTCACACAGCTAGCCCTTCCAGTGGTACCATCAGCAAAGATGCCAAGAACTGAATGGTCACACACCTCAAATGGAAATGGATGCTCGCCCTGCGTAATTGATTCAGTTACTGACGGAAAAATATGGGTGTATGAATTCATTAAATGTTATTTCTCCATCTTTGAGGCTTGATGAATAATGAAAACTGTGATTCACAAATGACTTATTACAAAAACAGCAAAACAAACACTAAGATCTACTATTTACAAAGGATTGTTTCAGCAACTCCACACCAAAGTGCCAGTCTGGAGCCTCCAGGTCCACCTCTGCACAGGGTAGTATCTCAAGCCGTGTGTTTGCTATTCCTGTTTCTCTGTGCTTCCACGACTATTCACCCAGTTTCCAGAAGAGTGCATAATTCATTTTCAAAATAGAAACACATAAATTAACTCTTCCTATTAAATTCCTATTTGCTTTCCCTTCAGTAAACCGTGCACTCAGTACGCCAGACGCTATTGCTGGTTTACCAAAAAAAAAAAAAAAAAAAAAGTTACTTGAAGAGAGAATTATTGCAAAGCAGACTGGAATGACTTCCTGGAGATCGCCTGGGTTTTGTGCAAGGCATCAGTTCTCCTCAAGGCACAGGAAGAAGGGGGAGCAGAGAGCCATCCCATATGCAGAGCCACAGTGGAGGCACAGCTCCCCAGAGCAAACCGCTCCTTTCCAAAGGACCCCAGCGGAACCTCAATGGCTCTCTACAGAGTGCACTGCAGGATCGGGATCTGTATCCATAAATCTGCATCCACATGGCACTGTCACAGCACACCTGCTGCCAGCAGCCAGCTTTCATAAAAGCCACGGCATGCAGTGACACAACCTTAAATGTATCTGTGCCTCTAAGGGGCAGATGGGTGCATGCCAGGACTTACCAACACTGCCCAGGCACCTCACTTCCTGCACAGAGCTGGGATTTGGAGACACATGGGTCCTTTGCAACTACAGGAAGGTTAAGTACACTTTTAAAAAACACCCAGGCACTTTAAAACAGTAAGATTTCAGGTGGCAACAGCAAAACTAAATTTCTCCTATTGAGATGATACTTCTCACCTCGGAGATCCAACCCCAGATGACAGATGGATAGGAACTTTTTTCATCTGATATAACCGAAATACAACAATTTAGTTTTGTTATGATATGGTTAAAGAAATCTATTCAGGACAATATACCTGAAGCCAATATCCAGTAAGAATTTTTTTTTTAATTGCCAAGTTATTATTAACCTGACATCCCTAAAGATACTGGAAGTCCCTAGAATGGAAACACAGCCTTAACTAACGAAAAATAATATTCTGATATCTGAGCACACTCAGCTCATTTCTTTGGTTGACATCAGTCATTAGATATAATTACTGATTTCCTAAAGGTGTATATTGGTCTTTGTCAGAAAAATACTGTGCTTGTGTTCCCAAGCACAAAACAAAAAACTCCTGTGACAAGTGGTCTTCACCACTACAGCCACCTGATCCAGCACACAAGCCAGGGCTTGTCTATTTTTAGACATTAAATCAATTTCTATTAAACAGAATTCCTTTCTTTTTGAGCAGCAAAACCTATTGCTATAGATGCTTGCTTTCACAGTGATAGCAGAGATGAGAAATGAGGGAGAAAAAAGAAAATAGCTAAATGCAAGCTGATTAGATAATGTGAACACAATGCAAATGCGCTGGAGATAAATTGAATGAGCACGAGGAAAAGTAAACTGAGTGACAAGTTCATCCATTCTCTTCCTCTCTATTAAAATAAAAACTTAACTACGACCACTAAAGCTTTTTTCTTCATTCCATCTCACGAGCTGAAATAGTGACACACTTTTTTGGGAGAAACACTGTCCTTGTACTCAAGACCTAAAGACCTTTATCTTCCTTGGTCTTACACTGCATGGAGGGAATTAGGCCATCAATAGCAGTGGTGCCTCCCATCAAGGTCCTGGGACATCTCAGAGTAGACAGGGTCCCCAGCCAGGTGGAAATCCACTGCATTTTACTCAGACCCTTTTGAAAATACCAACCTTAAAAGTTTTTGCCCCTACATCCATACGCGCAAGCATGTGGAAGGCAACAGATCAATTCACAGAAGAACCAAGCACTTGCCCTCATTTTCTTTGAGGACCCAGATCTTTCAGACTGGCAGGAAGGATCCCATGATCAGAAGCCGTTCTACAATCCAAACTATACAAACTGTAGTTGACACCACAAATCCAAGGGACTGGGAGTCATATCCCCTTATTACAAAACAGTAGAAATTTTTGTTTTCAAGGAAAAGTAACATTAACAAAAATGTCTCTTGCTGCATTAATTACAGCTACAGCGGGAAGAACAAACCTCGTTATCTACAAGGCACCATGTCAGCAGTTATTCTGACCCATGAGCACTTTTGTGCCATGCTAAGTCATCATTTGCCAGGACTTCTGGAGTAGAATTTGTAGCTGGTATTTTTTTAGGGTTATTTTCCTCCATAGAGAGTGCCAAGGAGTTTTGGGCCCATCTGCCCCTGACAGAGGTTCAATGTAAAGTCCTTATGCATTAGCACATCATAGAGAGCTAACAAAGAAATGCACAAAAGGAGCCTCCCACTCTTGGAAGGAGACTGGGAGTCCCAGCTGGACCTTAGTTCCAATTAGCCGCTCCATGAACTTTTCTCACAAGAGAATGTTTTCTGAAAAAATAAATACATGCTCTGATTAAGTAAATTGTGAGGAGTTAATCTGCAATTCCACAATCCCCAAGGGACTCCAAGACCAATCTCTCTGGTGTTTCATCTACAGTATTTAACAGTTTACGTTGTAAGACCTATGGCCTACGACGAAGATACCAGGACAAATCTTGAGTACATTATTCACCCTAGTGCCCCTGATTCAAAGGCACTACTAGGCCAATTAAAGAAAACAAGATTTAGCAGTCAGCTACCTGCCCCAATGATTAGTACAGCTAGCTGTTTTCCCTGCTGGGATCAACAGCTCCACAGCTAACAGCTTCCACCTGCAAGCACCTTCAGACAGGCTTGCAAAAAGAAGCAAAACTAAGTGTGTTTCTCCTTTCACATTCCAATTCACTGAAGTCACTAAGCAATTTAAGTCCCTGCTCTCACAGAGACATGCACTATAAGGTAAGCTTCCCAGATTCACATATCCAGACCCTTCTGAACTATTCTAAACACTGTGTTCCCTGCTCCCCTTGGGCTAGATTCTTTGTTTGCTTCCCACATCCCCTTCCTCTGCTTGCCAGGAACTGAGTTGGTCATTATTATTTCAAGTAATGCTGCCCCTGCCCTGCAGCATCTCAGACCTGTGGAACAGCAAAGCACTCTTTTAATGTAGAGTGCACTTGATAACAAGATTAATAAAAACTACACAGCATCTTTAGAGGGCCGGTCTTGTATTGGCATAGCAAGAGCTCAAGTTCTTAACAATGGATAAAAGAAGAGCAACTAAACACTGCTAAGAGTCCAGGTAGTTCTAAGCCTCTTCTGCTACGAATCAATCAAACTGGACAGCCTCTAGAAAGTCTCCATTTCCAGGCCACAAAGTGCAGTGCCAAATATTCAATAAGTGACTGCCTATGCTCTTTTAAAGAACTCAACCTGAACACTATCCACACCACAGTCATAATTCATTTCCTATACACAGAATCTCTTGATGTAAAGCATCTTCTTCAGATTTACTTACACAAACAAAACATTTTATTGGGCTGGTCAGTATGTTGTTGTAAAGCAAATGATTTGTTTAAAGTGGTGACAAGCCTTCCTCACCACAGAAGGCGTAAATATAAGTGTGAAAAGTAATTTGTCTCCAATCACTATGAAAAATAAAGTTTCATCAAAAACTTCATTATAACTTCAGTGAAGATTTTAATACAACTTTTGAGATGTATTTCTATGGAAAATTATGGATGTTTGTGCTCATTTTCAGGTTTTCCACCTAAATATCATCAGGCAAAAAATACTTAGTTTACAGGTGAAACGATGCAACTTCAGTGCTTTGACACAGAACACCTGAACACTCTTTTCAGAGCAACTGTGATTATGAGTAATTCTGCTGGAAATTCTGAGGAACTGATGAATGACTCGTGGAGTTCTCCAACTGGTTTTCTAAGCACATGGTCTACTTGATAAAATACAACTTACATAACTAGCACAAGACAATTGAGTAATGAAGACAGCACAGGAAATGCCATTCATGTCATTAGCCAAAACGCTCATGTGGCATTAACGTTCTCAGAGAATCATCACGAAAAGTTTGTTCCTTTTTAGTTCCTTGAGAACAGAAGCACAAGTGTTTATAAGAATCAAGAACACCACCTTTTTTCTCCACCCACACGGACTTGGCAGCGTGTCCCAGTATTTTGTGATGTCAGCTTGGAAAAACCTGCATTGCATTGCATTGCTTCGGGGCCTCTGAGAAAATAAAAACAATTAAACTACATACTGATTTAAGACCTGCCCTTTTCTCCTCTGCGTGCCCTGCACTCAAAGAGAGACTTGTTGGTTCCCCTAATAAGTCTGGCCCCAATTCAGTTGCTCACTGGAGCTGGCTCATGGGATGACTGTTTATGATATGAACTGATGAACATTTATGAAACAGGACACCTATATGGTTACCTGGGCAGTACGTGGTGCTGTCAGCAGTCCAGCTGGAAACACTGTTAGGGCTTTTAAGTACCTGCACCAAAAGTAATACTCTTGAGCTCAAAATCATGAAAGAAATTACAAAATCAACCAGAGACCTTTGCAGGACAGAGGGACTGTGAAGGGCTGTTTCTCCTAAAAGGCAGCACTCCCCTGCCTGCCCACACTAGTTCAGGAGGCAGAGGAGGTGGCCATCATTTCCATAAGCATTCACAGGCGATGTCCAATGTAACACAGAAGTCCAGGACCAGGGAATGCAGACAAAACACTTAGTTCAAGCACACCTTTCCTCTCTGGATCCCTTGGCATCAACACAGTTCTCACTATATATTTAGGAGCATCCCTCAAGCTTAGTGCACAATTAAGGCCACCCAAATCCGCAGGAGCAGACTGAAGCCTGCCTTTTTGCTAATACACCTACAGTCCTGAAATTTATACCCACAGACTCTCTCCTAACATAGGCTGTTCTGAGCAAAGGATGAATTTTGCCCCAAAGGCTTGACAGCTCTAAGGACAATCCACAGCAGGGTGTGCACTGTTGGAAGGGCAGGAAAGGGAATAATTACACTGGTAAGAACATAACCACACTTTAGCTGCTAATCCTGCAACATAGCCTATGAGCGCAGACTCCTTGTTATTCTTAATGAAGAGGAGTGCACCTCACATGCATGCACTGATGCCACAGATACCTGCTTTTTGCTGAAGGACCAGGGCCCAAACCACAACTGAAAAAAAAATACCTAAAACCAGATTTTGTCTTTGACTGGAAAAAGCCAAAATTAAACTTCGATACAATAACTAAAAATTACCCAGTGGCCAAAAAGTGGCAGATTCAGGTGCAGATTTCACTTATACCCAAATAGTAAATCCTATTTGGTGGTGTTTAAGCAAGTGATCTTCCATTGACACATCAAGATTTATCAAGTCTGCTAGCTGTTTTACTGGAAAATAACTCTCCCAGTAAGATTTCCAGAGATTACAGTCTGGGCTAAACTGTTGTACTATCAAGTCCATAGAATACCACATAAAGAAAGAGTTACCTTTGAAACACTGCAGTTTCTGATCCAGCACAAACCTCTCTCTCTCTCCCTGGTACTTCTGTGAGTACATGTGAATGTTCACCTCTGTGCATGTATATTCATATAATTACATTTTTAGATGAATTTGCCTGCTTGTGTTCATGGCCCAAATGGATAGAAAACCTCCCTCCTCTATCCCAAAAGTCACCATACAAGTTACATGCAATAATTTACAAGCAACCCTGAAGGATCTGCACTTTTTCCCCTCTGTAAGAAGATCTAGAGCTGACAGGCCACTGATTGTGTTACACACTGCCCTTGGTCCCCAAGGAACCCCTTTATAAATCCCCATATCTGCAATTAAGCCATGATCTCTAGCAAAGTCTCTGTGCTGCTCACTTTTAGGACAGTCTAGAAAATTATGGCAAACCTCTAACCATCTCCTCCAAGTTACTACAGTCCTTCCCACAAACTTTGTAGAGAATAAACAAAAGCTACGGGCTTGTTATAAAATGGGTGCTGTGTGAACTTTTCCAACTGAAAATAAAACATCCTTTAATTCTTCTGAGGATTCCAGGTAAAGAATGTCTCAGTAGGAGTCAAAGATTATATAAGTGATGATTCTGGGTTCTCCCACAAAATCCAGTCTGCCTTTGGAAACCTTTTCAATTAGCATTAGAAGACGCTAATTAATAACACATAGTCCTTTCCACTGGTTCAAACAGGTTCTAGATGACATCATTATCTTTCTATCCTTTATCCCTGTTCTCCTGTGGAATTCACACTGAAACTGCAGACTGATCTGCTGTCCAGCACCCCAGTGAAGTCCTCCATGACAGCTCCCTTCCTTAAGGTCTGTAAAGCTGGCAGTCAAGAAGCTGAGACTCACAGCTGGAGCTGACATCAGCCTCTCCACAACCAGTTTACAACTGCAATGGGAAACAGAGGACAGAACATTCCCCTCTGCAGAGCAACAAACAAAACCTATTTCTTCCCTTTAAGGTCCTCACAGTTACCATCCATACAACCAAGCAACTGAGGGAAGAGGAATCAGGAGCATACTTATCAATGTGCACTGTAGATATCATCTCAGCATGGCAACTAGGGCAAAACAGGAAATTAATAAGATTACTTAATAGCTCTTTTCTTGTCAGTTGATTATAAAGATTGTTTCAATATGAATGTCCATATTTCAACACACACGTACAGTTTACTCTGTAGTTCTCTACATTTTAGAATTTTGCACTGAACTGACAGAGATTAAATATACTTTATTACACACCATGTTTGACAGACCATCCAAAGATGTTCTTTACAATTTATTTCCTTGGTCCAGTACCACATTATTCTTACTGTCTAAGTCATTACTGTCATAGGAAAAGCTTCCTATTAACAGTTCTGTATGTGCAGGAGCTATTGCTCTGCCATGTGAATGTGAGATGCAGAAGGACTTATTCATGTGCATCAGTACAAAACTGAATGAAGTAGCACTGACTGCAGGTAAAACATATTTCACTTGGTAACTGTCCAGGTGACAGCTCTCTTGTATTGGCAATAATGTCCCTTCTGTTTAACATAGTCCAAGTATTAGACTCCAGGAGTATTTGTGCAAGAAGTTCCACTCAGCTCAGTGGTGCTATATATGTGCACACATAGGTATGCACATGCATCAAATTTTTTAAAAGTCTGGATGTACAACGTAAAGTTTACTGAAAATTAATACAAGGCACCAATGCTGATCAGTATGGAAAAGCCGTGGGGAGCTTCACAGCAACACAAATGAGTTCTGTAAGAAAATTTAACATCCCTAGCACTCGGGGGAAGGGGGAAAAGAAATCTTACTGATGAATTTTTGGTAAGTAACAGATGGCATTATGAAACAGGGATAATTCCCTAGTAAAGGACTCGGTTTAAAACTATCACAGAAATGTAGTAATTCTCTACAGAATTCTGTCAGATTCAGGATTGAGCGCTTGTAGAAAGTCATCTTTATTTCAGTCTCTTCCCCAAATGGAAAAAAAAAAATTAAATCCCTGAGTCATAGCTCAAGATTCATAAATACAGGATTTAAAGGAGACCATTATATGACTCCAGGAGACTGCAAAGTATCAAAGCTATTTGCTTAGAGTAAGTGACAGCATTAGCCCAGCCAGGCATTTTTAGTATCTCAAATGACATTTTATACAGATGCTCTTTTCCATCTAACTAACAGCATGGTTTCACCAGTTGTCACCATAAAAAAAAAAATCTAAATGGCAAAACTAAAATTGAACTACAGCTTTTTCAGTATGGAAAAAGCAAAACAAACATCTGCTGTGCTTTCTGCCTCACTGGTTAATGTGTTAAGCTAGACAATGTAAAAAACCACTACTTTATAGCACTGCTATATTATTATTCATGTCTCTAAGTCATCAAAACTAAACATCAATGTACAGGACCATGACTGAATCACACACAACACCCTCTCATAACACTGTTAAAAAACCTAGGCTGAAAGCAGCCTTTTTCTGGTTTGAAACTCGAGGCTGGCCTTAGCCATAAAACTCAAGACCATTTAAGATCTCTTTAGATCATGAATGTCTATATCACACTTACCTCAATAAGGTAAAGTACTTCACTGCATTCCCTAGGAAAAGTAATTTTATAAAAAGTAATTACTACAATGAAGTGGGTATAAATTTAGAGTCTTGAAACTATTTTGTCATTAACATTGCCATTAACATTGCCTACATCACACAAGTCTTCCAGGGGGAAAAAAAAAAAAAACAAATTAAAAAGCGAAAGAAGCTAAACATCTATCAAGCAAATATGCCAAAGTTGTCAGACACACACAGAGCTCTAAGCACATTTACATAGACATACAACATTCTCAACAGCTGATTTACTGTGAAAGCAGGTGCCAAAACCCCAACACAGAAGAACAACAAACAACACAACCACCCAGCTTCCAGCTGGGAACAAGTCCCAGCCTACTTCCCCAGGCCCAATCCAACTAAAACTCAGCTCAAATTCTCCCTGCTCCTTCATACATGCTCAGGCCTCCACCAAGTTCCACACGGTGTTAGAATTAACTCCAGCTCCATGACAAAAATGAGGTTATTTTGCCTGGGTTACCACTTTGTTTCTGCAAAACATGCTTCTTTCAAGGGCTAACCCAAGCCCAGCAGAGACAAAGTACAGATTCGTAGCAACAGCAAGTCACCTTGCAACCCAATTCAGAGGGTTTCAGCACTGTGGCAGGTCCGTGACAGCCCCTCCAAGACAAGACATCCCAGTTTTCCATTCCAACTCTGCAGAATGCCACACAAAACACAGCAGGATCTATATCAGCACCTTCTGCTCATTTTAGTACCAATGTGTTACTGGAGCAGTAACTGTACATTTAGAAGCACAAATCCTCATCAGGTTTACACACCATAGCAGCAGGACTGGTGGGGAAAAAAAAAAATCTCATGCTCTGATCTTTGTTCCAGCTCTCCCAGGTTGGAGAGCAGCAGCACAGCCTGCAATTGGTAATCGTTTCCTCCCTCATTCACTGCTCAAACACTTCTTCAATGAAAAAAAACACACACTCCCAGAAACTGGAAGTGCCTGCACCAGACACTGTCTAAAGGAAGTACCCTAATTATGCCTATTTTAGGATTTACATTTTAATTTCAGCTTCAAGCTGGGCTCTTCTCAGGGGAAAACCAAGAGCAGCATGGTAAATCCTTCAGGCACATTCCTCCTGCTTTTCTTTCCAAGTTGCTGCTGTGGGGTTTTACACCGGCTGAAGACACCACCAAACACACAGCAAAAGGATATTACAGCCTCTCTGGGTAACACTGTTCCATGTAAGGACTGCCTAACCTGGGGCAGTAGCTTTCAAGAAGAGAGAAGATTTATTTTTCCTCTCAGGAGGATAAAATAAGAAATACCATATCGTCTTTCAGATTCAGAGAGACTAGAAAATGAAAGGACTTACTAAACAACTTGCTCCACTCTTTCAAGACAGAGTTGTTCCATATTGATGGGGCTGCCCCATATCATGTTGGGTATCGTTGGCTTGTCTTCAATAACAGACAAACACTTCCACTGCATAATGCAAGTTAGCTTATCTTTAACAGGGATCTCAGCTGCAGAACCAACCCCGCACTTAGTAGCCTTAAAAACTGAAGTGATATCTACAACACGTTTTTTTAGGTGGATTCTTCAGAACTTACTTCCTTAAATTCACAACAGGCTTTGATATCAACTCTAACAAGTAATTAAATTGATGTTTCAATGGTAAGTGTTTTCAAGTTGTGCTTATTAACATTTTATTATCAAAGTGACAAGAGAGAGACTCTCTGCAATGAAGCTGCTCAAAGAATATACAGGATGAAAGCCAGCAATGATCTTATTATTCCATCAATGTCACCAGAACAAAAGTACTGAACAACCTCTCGCAGGCTCCTGTGGATGCTCCAAAGTGTTTGCAAGGAAGGCAATCCAAGTTTACACAGCCCCTCAACCAGCAAAGTGTCTTCGTTTGTTATTCCCACAATGTGCCTCAAGACCTTCCAAAGCAGGGTGGTGAGCAGGTCAGCACTGCAAGATGGTATCGATCAGTCCTGCATTCAGCAAGAGCTGGGAGCTCTGAGCCACTGACTCACAGAACAACCCCCTCAAGAAGAGGCATCTCCCAGCGCAGCAGTGAGACAGCCAGAGCCTCCCCAGGCACCTCAGCAGTGCCATGGCTCTCACCTGCCGGAGCATGCTGATAACTACTGGGGATGTAGGAGGGAGAGCAGTTTCCTCTTGCTCACTTCTGTGCACCCACACAGGGCCAGCCTGAATTCCTGACACACCACATGCCACCGACTGCTGCTGCTGACTGGACACCAACACAGAAAACACCTGGGTACTGTTCTTCCCAGCTCTCCATTTCCCTGCTGATATTCTCACAATTAAAAACTTTTGAGTTTGCCCTTTCTGGTTTGCTGGCACACTGAAGGGGAAATACAAAACAAAATTAAATGCAAGTAAAACATTCCTGTAAGATACTGAGCCAGGCTTATACAAATCACAGTGCAAACCAAACAATCCTATTTTACTAACAGTCTGAGCAGCCTTTATCTGTCACACACACAAATATTCAGAGGGAGGCACATAACACCAGCTGCCCTCAGGAAGCAGAATAATGCCAGCTCCACATTACTGCCACTGCTCACAACTCTGCTGTCTCCAGCCCACCTGCCACCACCCTGGGCTTTGTGCCTCTGACTGGAGTGCATGGGCTCTTTTGTTGGTCACCTAGAAAAACATCACTCATAGTGAGCCCTAACACTTCAAGTAGCTCTAATTCAGCTTTCAACTCAGTTCTTTGTCCTCTAAAAATAACTCATGTTTAATTGCAACTGGCTACAATTTTCTAATTCTTTGTGACCCCAAACCTCTAAATCTATTACCCAGAGACAGCCAAAGTAATCCTTAATGAAGGTGTGGGTATGATGCAGCATGCTAGGGGCCATCTGGTTGCCAGGTGTTTCCTGGCTTAGCTTTTCTTCACAACACACATCCCTCCTCCTCCCCTAATTCCAAGGAAGACAATTTCTACCTCAGGATAGTCCTTCGTTAAAGACACAGGCGAGGGCTTTATTGCAAACAAGTCAGCTGCAGCACAGCAAAGTTCAGAGCCTTCAACAGAAAGCCTGAAAGGGCTGTTTATTACCATACACACCTCCCTGTGACTACCAGCAAAAGACTATGCCAAGAGTATTTCTAACTGTTAATAGGAAGGGAGCCAAGTGCAACAATTTCACTGTAACCCTATGTCTTGTATTCTTCACTCACAACCAAAAAAAAATAAATTAAAAAAAAAATAATTTTTTTAAGAAAAATACCATTTACAGTAAAAGCATGTAGTTTAAAATGTACTAGGTAAGATTCAGACCGGGGTAATTTGATTTCTTTTAGGGAGCAACACAACCTACCAGGGAGGTTAGATCCTGTGACCTTCATTTTCAAAATGGAGCATTAACTTTTTTCATACCAGTAAAGGCCTTCCAGTTCTCAAACACACATTCCCGCCCCTCCCCTTCACCAGTGCTCTGGAGCAATTTAGAGAGCTGGACTGGTAGAAGGTAATTTTTGTACAGGACTAGCATTGTCCCAGCTCAACTTCCTGAGCTGGCTTCCCACAGGGGCAGGGAAGGACCAGGCACTGCAGGAGCAAACCTGCAGCAGCAGCTGAGCTAAGCATCCCAGACTTCCAAATTGGAAAGCTTCTCCTGATCCCCACTATCATGGTTAGATTTAGTCTGCATAAAGCATTTCATATTTCAGGCTAAAACCAGCAAACGTTTACTTGGGCACCTGCAGTAGTCAGTTCTCAGGAATGGTTTCAGACTGGTTATGTACAAGTACCACGGTCGGTGAACATGCACAGAAAAATTGTCTCAATATTTCCACAGGGCAGGGAAAACTCGTTTTTCCTACAGTAAAGAGAAAAGCCCTGGTGACTCCTTCCAGTGTATGGAGAGCAGGTCTGTGCTGGGGAGTTCCATAGAGCCAGGTTTGATGCTCCTGCTGTCCTTGGGAATTAGCAGGTTAAGAAATGGAAATGACTGCTGCTTAGCTGATACACAGGGCAAAAATGCAGAGTAGCTGCCCTGCCAGCCTGGAACCTGCTTTGCTGGGCTTGGCACCCAAGTACCCTGCAGAGGAGCTGCCCCAGCAGCCCTTGGCACCCTAAGCCTGAACTGTCTATGGGGATATGTCAGGCCCTGATCAACTTATTGGTGGATACAGAGAAGATCATTTTGCAAAGACAAGGCTGAAATTTGCCCAGAAAATCCCAACAGGAATCATTTCCAAGCCAAGAAGCACTGTTCCAGTTCTGCTATGGATCAGGAACTAAGCAAACAGGACAAGCCAAAACCAAAACCAGCAGCACACCTGTGATGAACATGCCAGAGGCTCTCACCATTAGCCCAGAGCCCCACCAGCTCACATGCACTGTCCATCCCACAGCTGTCCTACCCACAATCCCAAACTTCTGTAAGCTCCTCAGAAAACTAGCAACATTTCACTTCAAAACAAAGTCCAGCAGAAGAATATCCCATGGTTATTCTTCCATACTTTCATCTATATAGTGAGTTTCTTAGTTCTGCCCAGAGCTATGCTTCAATACAAAATGAGTGACTAAACCGGAAAACAACAAATAAAAATAGAAAAATACTCAAATGCAGCCAGACCTACAGTGGAAGGGAAAATTGCCCAGGACCACTGCCAGTTGTGAAGGGTTTTCAAGTTCAGCTGCAGAGTAAATCCATCATGGAAAGGGAAATATTAACAAGGGACTAGAGATATAGAACCTTTATTCTTGAGGCACACTTGCTTGTTCATTTGACTATTCGCATATTTTAATATCTTTTAAGATGCAAGTTTCTGCTAGAAATTATTTCCACAAGCCTCGAAACATTCTTCAAAGAGCTACTCATCTGCTTAGTGACAGAGGCATGGGGCAGGGCTTGTTTACTAATCTAGGAGGATTATACTCCAATCTGGATCAAGCCTTGCCTGAAGGTAAGGGCAGTAGAGCAAACAATAAATACACCACTTTCCAACTGCAAAGGCATGAGGGGAACAAAATCCTAAAGAAAGTTATGTCATGCTTGGATCTGGAAAAGAGGTGAATATAAGGAGATAGCAGCTTCTTTATATCTATTGTTCAACAGCTGCTGGAAATCCTGGACAGATAAATTTTATTTCTACTGTTCTGTCAGCTCTTAAACCTACCAGTTACAGCTAAAACAAGTCTACACAGCTAATTTTTCAAATGAAAACATAACACATGCCTCTGACCTCTTTTTTTTTGCCTTTTTAATGCATTCAGACATCACTCCCTCACTGGAGGAAAACTCATTTTTCACTTATCTTCCCTCTCCTTCAGATGAGCATCAAAAGATACCAAAACATTGCCAGAGACAACACAAAAACACATTGCAGGTAAAATACTCATTCTCTCACTCATCCCAAGACACAAATAAATCACTTACTCGATTGCAAACTGGAATAAGCAGCGTCACTGAGACTGATCTTGCAATAACTTAAAATACAGAAGAAAATTCCACGCTCTCCTCAGCAAAAATTTACAACTTCTATCAGTATATAAAGCAAATTAGAAACAAAAGTAACTCAAGTTTTTCAAGTGACTGAAACCTCAGACCCAAAATTCACCTGAGAATGGCAGGGAAGTGAGGGCAAAAC
Organism: Lepidothrix coronata; assembly: GCF_001604755.1. Lineage (NCBI taxonomy): Eukaryota > Metazoa > Chordata > Aves > Passeriformes > Pipridae > Lepidothrix > Lepidothrix coronata. The sequence goes on along the minus strand of NW_016690345.1, from coordinate 979,897 downwards.
AAATCACCTGGTGCTGCCTACAGAGGGATTCCAGAGTAACACCCCATGATGCCAACTCTGCAATACCACATCTTCAAGGAAATACTTCTTTCTGAACCTAACAGAAGACATGGCTTCACATCCTAAAGTATGGAAAACACTAGGTTTGCCCAATATTTTTTTCCAAGCACTTACTCCCTCCTCCTGCTTGCAGTAGGTGGTAAAAGAATTTATTCATAAAACACTTAAAGTAACTTGTTCACACTTTAAGTACAGCTTGCACATTCACCACATTGCTCTGGCCCCATCACCGGAACAAAACTGAAAATCCATGACCCTACCCAAAAAAGGTGAATCTGCCTTAAAACAGCCAGTACCATTTTTCTCTGCTGGCTCAGAAAGGTACACACCTTCCAACAATTACATCTTTAAAAAAAATTAATTAATTACAATCAAGGACTACTCTCTCATAGCAGTGTACGTACCCATTTGTGCTACATGACAACAAGCAGAATCAAGTTCATTAAGAGATTTCAAAGCAAAGCATAAGGCATTGTTTCAGCAGGTATTACTCAGCAGGTCTCAAAGCCTGAGCTCGATATGAGGGCTTCAAAGTCAACTTGGTCCAGAAGAACCAAAGAGCAGAAAATCCCCATAACTGCAGCTGCCACCCAACACTGGCAGCACTTGCACAAGTCACACCCACCCAAAAGTCAGTCTCTAAAAGGACTCACAGGCTGCCGAGGGGGCTGGTGGGAAAGGCTTGATAACTGCACCTGCTGGTAATTAGAGGTAATAATTACCTCTAGTAATTACTGACCAGCAGGTCAGTGCTGGTGCCCTGATACCAACATTACCACCTACACAAACACACAACCATTCCAACAGCTGAAAATGTGTTACTAACTTTTGACTGCTTCTAATCATGAATTAAAACTTTGCAACATATTATTAATTCCATTTATTGATAACAGTGATGCTGCAAGTGTATAGTGGACCGAGACAAGTGAAGGCAAAAAAATAAAGAAACCTAACTGAATTCAGCTTTTTTTGCCCACAGAAACAGTTTTGTACTAGAGGTCATTCTAAATGAATGCAATCTGGCTACACCTATTTTTTTTTTCCAAATGCATTCCACAAGAAAGTTCTCAACTACATATATTGAAAGGTACATTTACGGGTATTTTTAATACTGCATTCAAAATACTGACAGTGTGTTAAGCAACACTAGTAGCATGCCATTTAAATTAGCTCAACTAAAGGACTGCAAGTATTATCTATAAATCACTGCTGCTAATTCTGGCAAACTGTGGAATATAAAATTATAAATATGAATTTGTCATATTACAAAATGCCTTTTACTTATTAGACATAAATTTATTATATGCTCTAACAGATAGCACTGGCTAATACAAAATGCTTAGATTCAATATTTTGCTAAGTCTTATTCAGAAGCCCAACCAGCTCTCTATACCCTGAAAAGCTTAACTTTGCAGAACAACATGAAATGAAAGTTCTTAATTTACCACACTCTATCCCTAGCTCTTTGGAATGGATCAAGTTATTAACTGTTCCCCCTCCCACACGGAGAGGTTTGTTTGCTTTTCCTTTTTTTTTTTTTTTTAATTACTCTCCCGTATTTGCCAACTTTCCCTTTACTACTTCAGGAAATTCCCATATTTTATCTCCCTAAGACAAAAGAAATAAACAGTTTCCTTCCTCCTGATTTATTTGTTTCTTCATCATTTTACAGGGGGAGATTTTTTTTTATGGGACATCAAATTAATCCTTACAAAATTAGACAGACGATGGGGACAAAAAACTACCTTGCCACCTTCCTTCCAGGCACACTTAGCCACAACCTTAAATGCCAGGTCTGATCTGGACTCCTGGCAACACAGACACTGACTCCCAGGTGCTTTCTGAGCATTCTGACAGCCTGTGAAGAGCATCCTTTGGCCCAAACTCTGCTCTGACTGAATCAGTGCAAATCAGTAATGACTGATACAAATCTGGAGGAGCTGACTCTTATTTCAGAAAACTCCCTCCCATTCCTGTGGCTGTTTCCCCATGCCACATATTTTCTAATATGGATGCGGGGGAGCACTGAAGGAGGGTAGGGTAATTCTGCAGGTAAGGAAGCAGCTCAGGGCCATCACACCTGGCTTCATCTCTGATTCCCTCTCACCCCAAGCTACAGGTTGACAAGCGTGATGGGATATGAATGACCGATCACCCAGACCACTCCTTGAGCAAGGTCCATTCTCCTCCTTTGCAAATCATTCAACTTCCACCTCTGCATCTCTCTTTTTGAGATCCTGGATTTCTTTCCTCTGCCTTCTGGAACATTTGTTAATTGCTAGGGAAATAAAAGCTAGTATTGCCTTCAGCACACTCAAGGGAAGCAATGCCCTGCGACACAAGCTCCAAACAGCAGCCTAGCACCTTGAAAAGCACATCAGGCACCAGCAGACAGGGATTTGTCAGTGAGAGGCACCCTGCACGTGGACCTACAGCTGCTGGTCATCAAGCCACAGTCACAGAAGTTCAAACAAAGGTAGCAGCTCTGCTGTCTGAGCGATATCACATAGCTAGAAGAGGAAGAGATGCCCAAGCATACCTTACCAGATCACATGGAAGCAGCTGCAAGAACAGGGCAGGGCCTTCAAAAAGGCTGTGGGGTCTCTTGGTCCAACAATCAGCCAGGGAACAGTGAAAACATGTTAACATTAGCAAGTGTTAGCTGTTGGCACTGGGAGCCATCACATTGCAGCGCTGAGGCTCAGGTCTGGCCAAAGTCCCCGTGAGAGAATCAGATCTTTCTGCTCAGACCCGGCGGTCACAGAAACGCTGCTGTGGAAAACAGTAACTTGGCACAAAAGAGCTGGTTAGCTAAAACAAGCCAACCAGACTTCCAGCCAACCAAAACTCAAATCCAGACCTGAACCCTCCCTAAAGTCAAAGGATTTTGAACACGTGCTTTCAGCCTATTCCACAGCAGACACAGACAAGAGGTTTCGCTCGCAGTTGCCCTCAGTCTCTGAGCCTTCCCAGAGATATGGGTGTCCTTACACTTTACTGAGCCTTCCCAGAGATATGGGTGTCCTTACACTCTACTGAGCCTTCCCAGAGATATGGGTGTCCTTACACTTTACTGCACCTTGCAATTGCCTGCACTGGCTTACCTTCTACACAAAACGAGGAGAACAAGAAGAACTGTAGCTAAAACCTAGCCGGGGTTCCTCCAGGCACAGCCTGGAGGCACAGGGTACCCCGTGGTTGTAGGGAAGAAGGCCAATCAATCTGCACTCACAGCTGGCAGAGAGGTTTCTGGCCCAGCAGTGAAGCACCCAGGCCACTTCTGAATGTCCACAGCACTTTCTACTGTTCATCTCTGGTTTAAATTTGGACCAAGGCCAGAGTTTTTGAAAGCATATCCCTAACTCTGGTCAGAACCTTTATAATATTCCTACTCTATGTTCTCTTTTTGAGGTAGTATTTCCTGACTTTGCTCATCCAAGAGCAGAACCTCAGGAAAAGTGGCAAGTTTTGCACATGGAAGCAGCTCTTCTAACAGATAATCTATATCCCTCAACATAGAACTGACTGCTCCTAGTTTCAAACAAGAAACCAGCCCCTATCATTCTCTCCAGAAAATAAAGTGGACACACAGGGTTAATTGAATCAATAGGTCCTATAATTAAATGTTGCCAAGTTAGCTGATATGATTGGACTACTGGGTTTGGTTTGTTTGGGAGTTTTTTGTGTTGTTTATCCAGAGGCTGCATACACTTCAAATACAGCTAATTTTGCAAACGGCTATTGAAATTTAGTTTAAAACGTCCTCATGGGACAAAATGACAAGTTTCACAAAGAGAAAAGCAACTTTTCATAGACTCAACTCAGTGGAAGCTACTGTGATCTAAGTGCATGACAGCTATTGGAAGTACGAACAGAAACAAGTCTTCCTACTTCTTGCTGGGGGCTTGACCAACACAACAGGAGAAATATTCCTCAAATCCCCAGACCCACGAGTGCCAAAAGTAAATGAAGGAGCAGAATTTGCTAGAGGGACTTAATTCTACCTAAAAATCCATAACTTAAGAATTCACAGGTATGAACTGATTATTTCCCTAATGGGAAAAAGTACCCCAGATTTTCAATGATCAGAAAACAGATCTGAAAGTGGCATTGTCTTTTTCCTGATGGTGCAAGTCAGGTGCAGATTCAAGGAATTCAACATAGTTATACCGATTTTCTCCACTTAACACTGCTGGTCCTAATGGGCCATTGTCACCCTTGTACCATATGGACATACAGATACATACATATTTTATCGGGAAGATGGACAACATGTCCAAAAATAAACAAACACTCATTACACCACAGAAAGTTAGAAAAACAACACATTTAAATAACACTAAAAGATAAACAGTATATCATAACATTGGTCAAGCCTATAAACTAGCACTATCTTACAGATTACAGAAAACAAAGAGATCCAGTAAATTTTTATATTGTTGAGGTTGCCCAGGCCACACCTTTTCACAGTAATTCCTTTCAAACTGGCACTTTAACCAAGATGCAGAATACTGAGTATAAACACCGACACTCTGGAGCTGTTGTCTCCTTATCACTCCCGTCAGCTCCTCAGACAAAAGAACAAAGATCAGTCTCATCTGCAAGCCTGCTGCAGGGAAAAACAGCAATGAGTGTAAAACCATAAGGAGCAAAGGAGCAACAGCATTAGCTCATCTTTTCTCCTTAATACAACAGCAAACAATTAGTGTTAAAGTAAAATGGGTCAATCAAGACCTCAAATCTTCTTAACAGCTAGTACAGTAACCCATGTGGCCACAGAAATCCAAATTAACCCCATGGATACCTCAGTTCTTTCCTCCAATACCTAGAAAGCAATTACAAGTGTCACACTGAATCTCTTTCTAGAACACTCTCATATAGTTTAGTAGCATAACCTGTGATTAAACCTACCCATGAAATAAAAGCTTTTTCCTCTACTGAAGCAGATGGCTTAAACCACCTCTGTTTTCCACCACCAATCCTCTAAATCAGCTCCACCCTATGGAAATCAGTCTCGTGCTGTTTTTTTTCTTATTAGCTGAGATGCAGTACAGAACTGCTGCTAACAAGCACACTTGTATATGAAGCAAAAGAACAGAAGAAAAAGCACCTGCCCTAAGGATGCCAAAGATGTCAAGACCCGCCCTTCTTGTGCCTTAGCATGTGCATGTGTGTTTGGGGAGGGAAAAGCCACAGTATGATTTCACAGAACGTTGTTCATTTCCATGCTTAGTCTAGAAGTATTTGGCATCACTAAATATCATCAAGGGTTTTCCACCACTGAGCCCACATACCCTCTCTTTCTCTTTCCAGCAAAACACTCCCTTTTCGGTAAAAACATGCTTGACTTCTAAACATGCTTAAGGCTGACTTTCAAGGGCAATTAAGCATGTGTTTGAACAACTGAATAAATCCAGATGGACCAAAACAAGCATCCTTGAGTCTTAGGAACAATTCTATATATCAGCACATGCATTCATCAAATACACATATTGGCTTTAAGGTAGCACAGAAACAAAATATGTAGGTGACCACCAGGTCAGATAATTCAGTTCAGAAACGACCTTGTAAAGTCGCCTAGGAGCCCTATTACACCCTTCCAAATTTCTGGCCATTATTCATGTGCCTGTTAACTGCAACAGTCCCTGATCCCTTCCTAGGTAAGGCTTCAGTTCAGCTACAAGTGTCCTGCAGACAGGAATTCCTCTTTGGGAACACCAATAAAGCCAAGGGGTGTTTTTTTGTTCTTTGGCTGTGAGCCAGAGGTTTTACCAGATCAGGTCTCAGCATAGCCACTGCCTGGTCTATAAGCAAAACTCCTGTAAGGAACTCGGGCCTTTGGACCGACCCACAATTTATAGAAAAATACTACTATCGGAGCTTTTTTTTTTCCTTTCTTAAGCTAATTGTAATTTGTCCGCCACGGCAGATCAGATTTCAGATCTCACAGATCCTGCAGCTGCATTTCAAGCTCTGTCAGTATCTTGCGACTTTGCAGAAATGTTTGTAATCAAGAGGTGACTTTTGAAAGCCATCATCGTAAAGTCCTCACATCCCAAATTCCTTCTGAGTTCTTCCTCTTCCAACCACTTTAAGAAAACAAACCTATCTCCAACACGTGTATGACATGCCACACTGGGGGGTGATATCTGAAACAGCCCAGCAGTCTGCAATAGGCCACCCCCTTCAACCCCCCCCATTTCTGTGTTTCGGTATTTCTAGCAACTTCTACAGCTCAAGCAGCTCTTAAGTAAGCACAGTGCCAGTGCTAGATGGACCAGAGCCCACTGGTGTCAGCACATACAGCAAATGTTTCCTCTGTGAATCCAGGTATATGGCATAGTAAGTGGTAACATGACACAGGCTGAAAGGAAAGGTACGCTCCTGGAAAAACAGCCAGCAAGAAGGGAATTCTTAACCCACAGACTGCAGCAATTCATTTAGGGACTGCTGGGATCAGATCGCTTGTGCCTAGGTGCAGCACCTCAGGGGTCATTCAATTACAACAATTACAACAATTTCTGTATTGCCCCAACATATTAAAGAGCACAGCTAAGTGGGCATGACATAACACACGGTAACAATTACATCAGATCTCTAAATCGAGGGTGCAAATGCCGCTTTATATAACAATCTGCATTATAAGCACAATGAACTGCCCTCCGGTGTGCTAAAACTCTCCACAGAAGAACAGCAACTTTTTATTCTCAGGATGACAGCACTTTGGCGTCTCTCAAACACCCACAGGCAATGCACAATATATGTGCAACAAACTGAAAGTTTCATTAACCAAATCCTGACCCTTGATGAGATAAGAAAAAATGAGAAGAGACAGAACTTAGGGCACCATGCTCCACTGCTGAGATCACCCCTCCCCGCAGAGCCAGGGCTCACCTGCGTGTCTCACTTCCATGCTGACTGGTCTCACTAAGCCATGGAGGTTATTTTCAGTGTGTTACTTTAGCTCATCTGCAAATGCCTGAGCTCCAGGAGACTGGTACCACATTAAGACGGGGGTCTTGCTCACTGCTGAGTGCAGCATCAGTGCTTTGCAAAGGGGCAAAATGAAATACTCAGTGAGGAATTCAGTGGTTCCCAGATCGAGGTGCTACAGGGGCGAGTTTGGGCTCCATTTTACGTATCACACTTTCAGAACATGAGCAGCTGAAACGAAGACCCATCCACAAACTTAACTGGACTATCTCTACACTAACTGAAGAGAGTTTTTAGCACGCTCAGGGAAGGTGCCCATTCTCTCATTCTAAGTGATCTATGAAGTAATGGCAGGGGTAACTTCACTAGGCCATGCCCTCTCAGCACATTCTCTTCTCAGGCAAGGGCTGAGATGCTGTGATCACGTCATCCAGTCAGGAGGGAAGAAAGAGGAGCTATAGAAAATAAATACAGTCTGCAGCTGAACCTCTTCTTGGGTGCATTGGCTACAAGATCTGCAGTCTAGACATCCCTGCAAGTCTAAACCAGCACAGGTGAAAAGAAACAGATTCTTTCACAGAGAGAAAACAAAGGTTTGTGGAGCAAATGGGAAGAACCAGAACAGAAAGGATACGTGCTTCAATCCTGCAAGGAAGAATGCTTCAGAAAACAAAAGGGACAGGTCTCCCAAACCACAAGCAGCCCAAATGCTGGACAGCAAGGCATTTTTTGAGAAAGGATGGAGCATGATTTATTGGTATCAACCACAACGACATGACAGATTATGGAAAGGGATGCTGGAGACCTAGAATAAGTAAGACTTACAACATATGTATGTATACACCCTACCCTAATGCATGACTCTATGTTAATGCCCACTTACATGTGAAAGCCACCTACTTCGTCTCAGAAAGAATCTTACATGAAAACCGACCAACAAAACAAAAGAATATCTTTATTCAGAGGAGAACTGAAAATTCCTGCACGGGGAAGTTAACCGTGCCGGTATCTTACAGAGGGAGAGCAACTCTCCCGGCACACCCCCTTCTTTCCCGAAGGTGCTCCACACAGCACATCCTATCCGAGGGGCAAGTCGCAGTGAGTGCCTCACACAGCGCGCTGGGCACACCGAGCTGGGTCGGCACATACTCGCGGCTCCTACCTGCAGCGGGGCACGGTTTATATCATTTTCTTATATAAAAAGGCTTTGTTCGCCGCCGGCCTCCCGTGCGCGGCTGCTCCCTCGCCGGATCTGCGGCCGATGCGTTCAACACAGGGAATCTTTTTTTCTTTCAGGGTCGGCTTTTTCCCCCCCCCTCCCCGGTGCAAATTAACAGCGCTTGGAGCCCTCGCACCCTCTCGCCTCACACAACGCTCTTTGTTCAGCCGCGCAGATCCCCTTAGAGGAGCTTAGGGGTGGGGGCAGGAGAGGACAGAGAGTCACATCCTCCGAAGGGCTTTTACAGTCTGGAGATGCTCAGAGCCCTCGGGGGCAGCAGCCCCCACGAAGGTGAAACGGGCGTTACCGGGGGCTTTTGTCCCTCCCATCACCTCGGGCAGGTCGGGCGGGGGCGACCCGCGGCGAACTCCTGCGCGGGACCGCAGAGGGGGCTGAGGGGCCGGAGGGCTGAGGGAAGGAGGGAGGGAGGGGGGGCGCGCGCGGGGCCTGGGCGGCGCGAGCCCCCCGAGCAGGGCTCGCGATGGCCACGAGGCGGGAGGCGCGCGCGGCCCCGCGCCCCCCCTGCCCGCGCGTCCTCCCTCCCCCGGCGGGGCTCGGCTCGCTCCTTACCTGAGCGCCGCGGCGGCCGCCGGCACCCACGGGCACAGAGAGGACGCGCCGCCGCCCGCGCAGTGCCGTGCCCTGCCGTGCCGTGCCGTACGCGGCTCAGCCCGACCCGCCCCGCAGCTCCCGGGCTGTCGCGGGACGCGGCCGCCTGCGCGCCGCGCGCCCCCGGCACCGCCCCGCTGCCGCGGCCCCGCCCCGGCCCCGCCGCGCCCGCAGGGCCCCCGCGCCGGCGGGGGTGGTGGAGGGGGAGCGGCCCCTCGCTGCCGCCCCGCCCCGGCCCCTGCATTGCGGAGACACCCAGGCTCCGGGACGCTCAGCCCGCGCCCTGCCCTGCCCCCGGTAGAAAACCAGCCCGAAAGCCCCTTACCTGGTTTCATTTGGGTCTTCCAACGCTGCAAGTCCCAGCTCAGTCTAATTCCTCCTTTTTCTCTGGAGAAAGGGAGCGAATAATGGTGAGATAGGGGGGAAAAAAGGGGTTTATGGCACCTCAGACACTGAGCTGCTGCTTACTTCCACGCTGGTCTTGTAAGGCTGGGCTATCCAGCCATTTCCTGGAATCTGGCAATAAAAGATATCCTATTACTTTGTCACTTACCAGATTCTCGAATGAACTTTCTTCCTCAGCCCCTCAGAACATCAATTACAGTTTCTGTATTCCAAAGTCATCCCTCCTGCAACGCCACTGATATGATGGGGCTACAGCATTGGCTCATCTCACCTCTTCTAGCCAGTACCACATCGTTTCAGTTCCCTGTGCTGGAGATGAAAGAGTAAAATGGTGCTTTCTTACTTCTTCTATTTCCTAAACAAATTAGTCTGTTGGGTTTGTTTAAAATGCATGTTCAAAAAGCCAGTCTATCAGAATCTTAACCAGCAATTCCAAGTATCTCATGCCTGTATTAACCTAAAAAAATGTTTTGAAACAAAGGGGATCCAGTAAAGACAAATATTGCTATTTTTCTTTATATTTGGGCCATAAGTGTTTGACTGGTCAAAACAGATCCGGGATAGCCAAGATCTCACCCTTGCTTCTGTTTCTTCATACAGAGATGGCCATCCCTCAACAACTACTACATTGGATTATATTCCGCATTAATGGCATGTCAATGTTAATGAAGTGACCAGGGAATGCCAAATTATTTTAATTATTTTTATGTATTTGTAAATCAGGAAATTTTCGTTATAAGGTCTGAGGCTGTAAGCCAAGGCTACAGACATTTCTTCCAGTCGCTTTCCTGAGACCTTCTCAAGCTCTTTGAGAGAACTTCCTACCACTGCTCTTTTCTTGCATTTCACCTGTAAATCAGTGGTGTGCAAAGGGAGCAGGATCTTGCCAAGGGACAAAGCCATCATATTCCCCTCTGGTTACTCACCACTGGTGATGTATATCCATCTGGAGGAGATGCTGTCAGAGGAAATGGATTTGCTGCAGCCAGTCTTTCTCTCGGGCTGTCAGGAGGAAAGACAGTGGTTCAGGGCATAAGGAACGTGCACCAGTGTCCCCAGCACCCTGAGGATCAGCAGTGCCTTCCCCTTGCTGTTTTCTGTTTGTGCCTCCCCTTGGAGGCCTATGTGTCCATGGAAGGACCTTGATGGATCTCTCCCTGCAAGCCCTTCCTCTCACCATGTAGATAATGTGAATGCAGGCTTACATAAAGCCTAATCAGAAGGAGCCCTGAGAGGGAGTGAGCAGTTGAGTTGATCGAGAAGTTACACTTCATCCAAATGGAAGTTAGATTTATTCAAATCTTATGATATTAAGGGGAAAAAAAAGGAATGGGGGAAACGACAGACAGCTTATACTTTTGTTGGAAACAAATACTGTGATGGGTGTCACGGAAGAGATGAAGAGTTGTCTTAATGGAAAGACACCTGTACAATAAATAGACTGTGCACTGTCCATGTAGATTCCTCGGGATCAGAGAGGTGATGTAACTAACTGGAGAAACGTTCAGAATATTCCATGTGCCATGGAGGAATCAATGCCTCTGGCTCAGCTGCAGTATGGCAGCAGCCTGTCTGTTCAGCAGCAGTCTGCAGAGAGAGAGAGAGAGAGAGAGAGAGAGAGAGAGAAGGCGAGTCTTGGAAGTTAGTCATTCAGTTCCATCTCTACTTTAAACAGTCATCAAAGATGATGAAAAATAAACACAGGGAAAAACAATGTGGCAGTCACCATTTCCCCCGAGATAATTATCTAGTCAAATTACATTATACTTCACATTAAATATTCAACAACAGTGTTGACACTAGACGTTTTTAAGACAGGAAAAATTCTTTTAATTCATGTTAGAGATGTTAAAATGCATGCACGTATTTTTATTAGAAATATTCATGCAGAGATCAAAAAGCATCATCCCACTAAGAGATAGTGAGGAAAGATTTTTTGTACCAAGGAAAAATAGATTTTTACATCACCTCATAAACCATGAGCTTTATAGTAAAGCTTTGACATGCTGAATTATGGATCTCTATACGGAGGTCGAGTAAGTCAAATGCAGAGGATTTTTTGCCTGTCTGCTAAAAGAAAAAGGAATGACATTGCCTATAGCCCTCTTTAGAACAGATTCATTTGAAAATGTGTCTGGAAAATATTGTTTTAAAAGGGATTTGTGTCAATACATATTCTCTTTCTACATAGTTAGAGTAGAAATCTGCCACTTCTCTAACAGTTTATTGAGCTGCAGCAGTGGCAACTTAGGTATTTGGCATCACTTCAGGCTGGGGAAGGAAACATTTAATTTCTCAAAAACGCAGTGACTCAAGCCTTGGTGCCAATGTCACAACATTAGCTGAGCAAACAGAGCAGTCAAGGCAAAGTCAGCTCTTATTTATTGATGATGGGAAGAGCTGCAAGCACCAGTGTGCATGATGAAACAAAGCAAAGTATGGCTACAGCCCCTTTGCACACTTTTCCCACTGCCATGTTAGCAGTCTGTGGGTATGTTCAACAACTGGTTGAGCAGATTTTTCCCACCTTTCCCCTTGGAAAAACCTAGGCTAAGGTGACCAGGAAAGGCAGCGCTCCTGCCTCGGCATCGCTGAGTAGTTTCCGTGGTGCGGAAAACTTCAGGGTCCCTCTAGTGCCCAAAGGAGGCAATGGGGAAGAAAGGTGAACTGAAAAGTGCCTTCAAATGGTTATCAACCACTAAGCAAAGCAAAAGCTTCCACTGAAAATAATATGCACTTATCCCTGGCTTTGCATCACGAACTACGCTCAATTTTTTTTTCTGTTTAAGACAAGAAACTCAACTGTATCTCATCAGCTCATTTCCAGTAACATTTCCATGTAAAAGCCTTCTTTTTTCTGCCTCTCTCCCATTTGATTACATTTACCTGTCAAAGATTATTTGAAGATATTACCTATTTGTAAATGTAAATGCCTCAGCTTGCTACAGGAAAGCTTTAAGCAAAGCTGAGACCTGGCCCAGTGGAAGAACTTGTACCAGAGCTGCCTTTGTAGATTTAGTTATCTTTGGTCTTTTTGTCCAAGAGACTCTAGGTACCCATATGAATTATGATGGCAGAATTAGATTCAGGGAGCTACACTCTAATTTGCTAAATGCTTTTGATGTCAAAAGCCAGTCTCTGCATGAGAAGTAGAATAATTTGAAAGCAGAGAGAGGGTACAAAATACTTGTGCCACCAGCTCTTAGGGATACAAGGAGACTAGAATTCCAGTAGAGAATGTACTCCAGGGATTGTCTTCATTTTTCACTGCTGCACTTGAAAGTAAAGGACAATGTGCCAGGGTGAAAAATGGATGGTGGAATTCCCTTACATAGTTCATGGTTATGTGCAGAGCCTCTTCCCCTGGCATTTACCTAACCCAGGTATGTTTTCCTCTTGGCTCTTGAGGCTCTGTGACACCTTGGTTGTGGGGATGATTCCTTTGCTGAAGAGGAGAAAGCTGGATGTCAGGCTTGTCACCTAAGAGACATCTCACAGGAGGAATCGTAAATGTACTCAAAAGGAAGCAAGAGGAGCATTGATCCCTGCACAATTCAGCTGTAGAGAGTTCTTTACCTAAACCAGTTTTCACTGCTTTAACCCATTTTGTGGGACATAGAACAACATTTCAGCTGTTAAGTTTCCATCTCCCCAAGAAGGAAAAAAAAAAAAAAACAAACTCTAGGAAAATATGTTTTGTTGCTCTTGTTATTTTCTAATTATAACAGAGAATGATGATTCCCAGGAAGTAATAAATGCAAGTTTGAACTTGGGTCGTTTGTTTTGCCCTTTCTAGCATCTCATTACTACAAGCATTGCCTTCTTTATCTCTCTTGAAATTTGTGGGAATAAAACTACTGCACCAGTCAGTCTTATCATGTCTTCTAATGGAAATAAAAGAATGAAAAAAAAAACCAACAAACGAACAAAAAAAAACCCCAACAATTATCTGCAGCCTACTTACAGGATCAAAGAGAAGATGAACGGAACACAAGTTAAGTTTTAAGTCATGAAATCTCCTTACCTATTGCATCTGTAGCGAAACCATAGGAAAAAGCTGCTTTTCAAAATAAATATAATGCATGAGTTACTGAATAGTCAAACTGGACAGAATACAAGAGATGTATTATTTTTGAGATTTAATTTCCTGTTCTAGGGGAAAGTCTGAATTTTTCCAACAGTAGCTACTGAGGATTAAAGACCTTACAACGAATCTATTACGATGCTTGCGTGCTTGCAGAGGGAAGCTCATCAGTGCTCTGATGCACTGATAGCTTGTTTTATTAATGTGGAATTTTGATAAGGCTTTTTAATATGCTCCTCTTGTGTTCAAACATGTAAATGCTACTGCTTTTCCAAGCCTGAAGCTTAAACCATCAGCTGAAAACAGATTAGCTTAATCAAGTTAACATCACAATATGGGGCAACATAGTTCGTCTTGGGTTTGGGCTTTGTATTTCCTTCTGCCTTTCTATGAATAAAACACCAATATTACTTCTTAAGAGAGTGGAAACATTACAGACAGAACGAGGCTGTGGCTGGAGGTTAAACATCAATGTACTTGGCTCTTTCCCATTACCGAACCTCAAACTCAGCCTCACACTCAGCCTTTATGTGAACAACACATGCAGTCGTCCAGTCTAGTTTTGAGAATGGCCTCAACCTGATTGATAAGCACACCCATCACATCTTAGTCAGGTTGAAATACTTCCCTGATTTGAGGAAGATGGCCCTGAATGCCTGAAGAGTTCCTGCTGTTTTGCTGTGTTATAAAACTGCTCCTAACCCATGGTCATCATCAGCCCAGGACTTAACAGTTTATCAGTGCTCTAGATGCAGTTACTTAGTCTGAATTACAGGTGGTTTTGCAGGTAAGCACCTGGTCTAATGAACTGATACATTTTCTGCAACCGGCTTCAGATATGCAGCCTGAGCACCTGAATGTTATCTCCTGAAAGCAGAGCTGAACAACCTTCAGGTTTGGTGAAGACCAGCGTCTGTAAACACAGTAGCACAGTCTCTGCTATGCCAACAGGTGGATAAACTTCAGTTAAAACATTCCTCAAAAATGGTTCACTGGATCTTATTAAATCTATCATCACTACAGGAAAGCAGTAGCTCATGCAACGTGATGTGGCAAATCACCACTCAGCCGAGCACTCACACAACCACCTCTGTTAGTTGGCTGACAGAGACCACTTCTTTTTCAATTACAACTTTGGATTTTATCATTTGAAGAGCCTGTACTCCAACTCAGTTCAAAGAGGAAGGTTAACAGCAGAGCTTGGGGTGCTCATTCCCATGAGGTACCTCAGCCAGTCATCTAAATGAAAAAAAAAAACCCACAAGCAAATGAACATCAAAACAGGGATTAATTCTGCCTTGAATCATGGCTTCTGACAAAGGAGCTGCAAGAACAATATAAAGCATGTTATAATCAAGGAGCTGATGGGTGGAGAGAGAAGTATTTCAGATGGTTGTGACACCCATAAACATCCATTGTCTGAAGCGACTCCTTGTCATCTCTTGGTATTTTGAAGTGTCTGCAGATGCTTGCGCAGGTTGGGGCGTTGCCATGGATACCGTGGTGTCAGTGCTGAGGCTTTTAGCAAATGGGCTGATCTGTTTGTGTACCTCTGGAGTGAAAAGAAAGAAAAATACCATCATTTGTGCGGCTGCTAGCAAAAGGAGCCTCACAGTGAAATGCAATGACTCTACATAATGGTTTTAAGAATCTCCTCCTCTTGGAAATGATGAAGTGAGAAAGAGAGGGGAGGTAATGAAGCAAAGGAATGAGGAGAGCTGTCAGGTGTTTAGCAAAACCCCTTCTGCATAGCTCAAGGCAAGGTCCTTGCACGAGAACGTCAGCTATATGGTCAAGAAAAAATCAATACAGAGGTTTAATAATTCAGTTTCCTAATGGTCTGGCACCACTTTCTGCAAGAGACAGGCAAAAGAACAACAACAAGGATAAAAGGCAAAAAAGAGTGATCAATAGACAACATAACACAGCAGAATAATTCGCTGTAAGTGATACCCTGGGACCAAAGAATGGATATGCATTATGAAACTAATATTTAACCAGTGTACAAGCAGTGTCTTTACCTGGGCACAACTCCACTGCTAAGTGAGAGGCAAAATGGGTTTAGAAGTGACAGGCAAGTGAGTACACAGGAAACAAAGTAAAAAATCTGGGCAGTGTTCCAGGTTATTTTCAAATTTAGGCTCTTTTGTTGGTGTTAGAACAACCCCATATGTGTGGCACAAGTTCCCATGAGCTGAATTCCCATACATTAATGCAGTATCTTATTAAGTCCCACTTGATTATGAGTTTTGGGGGATTTGCCCTCTTTTTCTAGAGGCAGCTCTACAAAAATTAGGCACATCACTGAGTGTTTCACCAAGAGCTTCTCTTGCTTTTGAGTTTAGGGATCAAAAAGCACTAACGCTTTCCCAGGAGAGGTTTGTTCCTCACTGCTTATAGAGATGTTAAAGTTAAATAGCTGTTAACAACAAGAAAAAACAACAATGTGGAGTCACCCTTGATGTGCATTTTCTCAGTAGGGCTGTGTCACCGTATATGGACCAGAAATCCAGTGTACAGTATTTTATAGTGAACTCCTCTCTTCTTAACTGATAGGTTTCATTCATATTGTTTTCCTGTCATAAAACACGGGGAAAAAAAAAGGGTTGACCCCTTGTATGGTCAGCTGTGGTTCCTCCATGAGCTCACATCTATAAGGCAAACACCAACAGCAATCTTTGGAGAAAAAGAAGATAAAAAGAAGACCAAAACTGCAATCCTTGCCCTTGCCACAGGCCCCCTTGGTCTGGCATCACACCGGAGGTGTAGGCGGGAACTTGGTTGCTATGGACCAACATGACCATTTACTCCAAGGAAGCTCTTGAGCACGACGCCATTCCAGCCTTGCTCTGGGGACGGTCTAGCACCGTTCAGCTGTTTGCTCTTATCTTTGTTTCCCATTGCTGACTCACACTGAAGGCAGCTGAACCTCAAGAAAAGCTTTCTCCAGGCTTCCTCTCCACACAAGCCACAGCCATAGCCACCAGAGAGCTGAAGAGTGAGTCCCTACCAGATGCTGCTGGAGGTTTAGAGAAATTTTCTCCTGCATTCAGATGAACTGTTATTAAATTCAAGTGCCGAGCTGAGCACTCACCTCCAGACTATTAATTAATGTTGCTGGAAGCACAGTGCTGTGTCTTTCACACACAGCTGCTGTGGGAACCAAAGACATGTCCTGGGCAATCGGTGGCATTCATTTGTATGAGGCTGCAGAAATGCAATCCCAGTTTCTGGATATAAAACAAGTCCCTTAGGCAAACTGTCAGGGAAGAGCTGAAAAGTGTCACTGCTGCAGAGACAGATCAATCCATCCATAGCAGCTCTGGCCAGTTCTGCTGTTTACATCGGTAGGGCATCACTTAACCTGACTCCAGTGACCAGGGTTTAACCCTGACAATCACAGCTTTTCCTCTCAGCAACAAGGAGCTCCTTTCCTATCCCACTTCCCTCTTTTGAGGGCCTTCCTTTAGCAATTTCCCCTGAAGGACGCACATTCCTTAAAACTGGTGTCTCTGGCCACAGTCTGCAAACAAGCTGGTTCCAGCAAAAGCTGAGCTGGGAACAACCAGAGCTGCGTCAGCTCAAAGGTAGCAGCCATGGTCACTAAAACCTCAGATTTCGGGACCTATAATATACCTGCACGTACATTGATGAGCATCCTTTGGGTCTTGTATTTGAAATGCTTCGGTGCTCACTCTGCTGTGCCTTGGGCTCTTATGGAGTCTTGTAACTAAGCAACAGCTGGGCAATCCAAATGATGTGGCAAGGGCAAGTTATCCTGTAGGAATGTGTGGTGGCAATTCGAGAGGGAAGTAATACTTTGAAATTGGGTAATATTAATCATGCTGGGAAAACCTCTATGGCCTTCAGTGGGGCTTCAGATCAGAGCCAAAAGAATTCAAAATCAGCCACTGGAGTTAGGACAGTGGGTCTACACTCCCTGTGACAGAGAAACAAACCTAGAAAAATGATCTGCATGGCTGGGGATTCATGGACTTCCACTTGCTGCAGAAAGAAAAGTGGAAGACCATCAGCAAGGTTAACAAAACAGAAATGAGAAAGGTTTTCTAACATTTGAAATAGGAGAAAAGCCTGATCCAACCATAGCTCGTCCTAGGACTGCCACACCTGACTTGTAGGCTAAAGAAGAATCATGACAGAGAGTTAAAAACATCCCTCTACTAACATAAACATTTAGGAGAAAGCTGCCCCTTCCTGGGGTCGTGAGCTGGGGATCAGACTGTAATTCTGTCATTTAGTCCTAGGGGACTTGGCTGGGGAACTTCTACCTTCACCCTTGTCTGAGCCACTCAATAAGCCCCAACTCATACAGACAACACCAGCCCCAATGGTGCTTTCTGGTCTGAGCCAGGCCTCGATCCCAGCCTGGTGAAGCTGTATAAAGACCTGCAAGTACTTTTGTGGCCAAGAAGCTCATGGAAATTCACTTTTTTTTCATCTGCATAGAGCTCTGACGTAGGAGTATGATGCCATTTGGCAGCTTTCCTGCAGCAAAGTACGTGCACCATCAAATATAACTGCAGTACTGAGGTATCCGAACTGCTGCTGCCCAACAGGCAAATATGCTTCTCTTCTAACACCAGCTTCACTCTGCTCTTGAAATACACTTGCAGGCAACTAAGTTAAGGCTCAGTTAAGGCTCAGTTAAGGCTCATGCCACAGGAAATGGCTGGCTGGGGAGGCACAGCAGAACAGCTCAATCATTAAGATGCCAGGCTGGCATCAAAGGCACACCGAAGTCACCATCGCCCTCCAAAGCTGCTGTGAGGACAAAGACATCAAAGTGTGTCAGGCAGCCTGTGCCCACCTGCTGGGAGCTGTGTCATTTCTAGGTCAATAATAACCTTTCTATCTCCTTTCCAGATGGGCACATCAGGGTCACACAGACACTCGGTAGGAGATGCAGAACCTGCGTTTGCAACCTGACGCCATAGGATCACATATTTTACCACTTGCTGGAATTCTTTTTTGTTCCTTGCACCTTCTCAGCCATGAATTTCATTCCATCATTCTTGCTGTGGAAATCAGAAAAGCTTCCCATTAGAGGCGCCTAAAGCTCGAGTCTTAAGCCGAAATTTAGGAACTGGCATTATCATCAATGACTGGGCAGTTCTGCCTGCTTTCAGTCAGGATTTACACAGGATCTACCAGGGCTATTCTGTGCCTAGCAGGAGGCATCTTTACAGGAACAGATGCAGTTGATATGCAGAACTCACTGGCAGAGGACTTTGTAAAGATGAAAAACCTACCTGGGCTCAGAGAAGGTGGAGATAAATTCACGAGCACTGGCACCTGCTGAAGGCAGGGGTCAGACCGCTCACTGCCAGGCATCTCTGAGCAGGGGTTGCCATGAGCAGGACCTCTATGAGTTGTCTCTGTTCTCATGCTCTTTCCCTAAGCATTCGGTACTTTCCATTGTGCTGTATATCTGCTGCTCCCAAAGAGCCGCGGTAATTCCTTTGTTAGAAGGAAGACAGTAAAAGAAATTGTCATTTAAACAATGCATCAAGTTTAGCCATATCTCAGAAAGTCTTTTCAACTCACAACCCCCAAGCAGAAATAAAAGGGCATTTCTGCAGGAAATGTTCAAGGCTCTTGGTTCATCACACAAAGCGAACTGACAGCCATGAGGTGTGACATGATCTAATTTTAGAATTATCATATAAGACTCCAAATTTATTTTATTAAAGAGAGCTATAACTAAATTTTTATGCCATTAGATAATACAATTAAATTTTGGCTTGCTTGCAGGTCTTTGTATTTTGCCCCAGATAAAAAGGACTGTATCTACAAATGGATGTCTTCTGAGATTTTCTCCTGCAGGATGTTTAATAGCTACTGACATGAAATAAATCCTTAAAATCTAAACCAAAAAATTTTAGTCTACGGAATTGAACTGAAGAAAGTTGCAGTTTGATATGGAGACCTACTAAATGTAGGAAAAAAATAATCAACTCCTAAACTTTAGAACCACAGATAAGATCTGGACTGATTTTCTCAGTTCACTGCAAGAACATCTTGTGGAAGCAAAGCACAGTAATATTGAAGATCCATTAGAGGTGAAGTTTTTTACCCAGAATGGCTCAATATTTGTGTCCATATTAACATGTGAACAAACATACAGACTCGACTACAAACACTGGGTTATAAAAATAAACAGTAGCCCTGTACAGCTTGCTATTAATATATAATGGTAATAATAATAAAGGAATAAAATGAAGGCTATTTAATTTACTTTTGTAAGAGCCTATGTAAAAACATAGGATGTTTTCAGAGGGAAACATTAACAATTATTACTACTTAGTCACAAAAACCTAAAGACAGAAGCACAGTCACCCTGTAGTTTGCAAATATTAAAGATAAAATCATCAGCTTTGCCTATATCCTGGAGGGAAAAGAGAGGAAAAAAGGACAAGAAAGGAAAAATAATTTAACGGAAATCAGTTAATTAGGCTTTCAGGTTATGCCTGGACTTCTTTTATGTTTTCCTGTGGATGATGATACTACTTGTAGCCACATTCTCCAGAGTGAAATTTTGGATATGTCCCGGAGAAGAAACGCAAGGCTCAAAGCAGTCACAGGTGTTGTGATCTGATTTTTTTTCTACAAAAACAAGAAAATAAGGTGTGTGCTGATGTTTATATGGCAGGTTCCTTCTAGACAGTGCAGCTTCCTTAGTGCTACCACCAGGGCCAAATTAAATGACCAATTTAATGCAAGTGCTTTCTTGACAAGACTTATTGGTCCTTTCTGACCTCTCCATTAAAGACATAAATGTATCCCAACCGTTGTTTTGGAGAAGACCAAGCACATAGTTAAAACCTGCAGATTTGGGATAAGAAAAATGCCCAAAATGTAAACTGTCATGGTGCTTGAGCCAATTCCACAGCAGCATGGGCATCTGTGCAGGAAAACAGCTGGAAGTCCTAATCTTCCAAGGTGGTTCAGGCTAAGCCATCTCTCAGCTGGCTCAGAGCCCCAAGTCTGCCGGTGAGATTTAAGTTTTTGTACTATGGAAGTGCTTTTGAGCATTTTGTCCTAAAAAACCCACTGACTTTTCCCATATCTTTCAGGACAGAAAAAAGAGTGCATTTCATTAGGTAAGAATGAGTTCCTGTCACTCACGTTCAACCTTCAGGGTGGCATGTGCTAGGCAATAGAGGAATGAGTTACTTAAGACAGCTTGCCTTGATTTCTCAGATTGCTACTGAAATCCGTGATGATATAAGGTGATTCCAGGCTCAGACAAATTTCAATTTCTCAGTGAAGCTCTACCTTCAATTTCCTTCATTAAATGTATATATATATACACATATATATTAAAAAATGAATCCTACTCCAAGAGCCTAGTAAAATTGATTAAATAGCTCCCACTGGCTTCCTTGGGCACTGGTTCAAAATATTAGTCTGATTATTATTATGGCTCAAATTCAGCATGGTTGTTAAATATGTATCTAACTGAAAGCACCTGAACAGTCCCATTAGGATGATTCGTGGATTTTAAAAATAGAAGTATGTTTAAATGCTCTCTTGAACTCAGATCTAAATTAAATCAATACATGCCATGGCTCTTACTCATGAAATATTAAGGGAAGATACATAATTTATTGTGCTCTGTGTATGCATGTATACTTAGTACTGATTATTCTGTAATAGACCTATAAATAATTTAAACTATAAAGCATCCATTTTGGGGGGAAGGGGGAAGAAATCTTCATTAAACCCCCCACAATACACTTTTTGGTGATGTGGGGATTAATTGTCTTCCTTTGCACTGTAGACGCCTGCATAATAATTCTGTTCTCACAGAATAATTCTCTGTGTTCAAAAGCCCTTTTCCAGAGGGGAAAAGAGAAATCACAGCTTCTCCTACAGCCATGGGAGGAGATCCTGCGAGCCAGTGGCTGGGCAGGACAGAGGGCTGTGCTGACCTCTGCTGACGGACAAGGCTGCAGCGAGCACCTGAGCCAGGGTGCCTGAAGCACTGCCAGGACTCGGGACTACCCCTCACTAGCAAAGCCGAGCTCACTGCATTTAACGGGGCATTCAGCTGGGCAGGAAAACAGGGAGCCCGTGGTTCTAAGCCCACCTTATTTATTAACTACCACGGGTAACTGTCATTACTACTGTCATTACTATTATTTTATAAGCCTTTTTTTTCAGTTCTGTTTTTTGTTTACTGATGGCATCATGCTATCTGTGGCCTTTCAGTAATACACAAATGACTCACAGATAGCAGCATTCAAGGGCACGTTTCACTATATTTATGCAAGGAAGTGCATGTCTACTTTGCCGTGCACATCAGGGAGTACGTAATCAACCTGCTTGAACTCAGCATGTGTTTAAAAGCATTGCTTGGCTGGGAGATGTGTGTGGCACATTTAGCACCGCTGTCACGTGGATAGTTTTTAAAAGCTTTGCTGCCTTTTTTCACAATATGACCTTTCCCTACCCATTCCTGGGACGGGTGTTGCCTCCAATGGAGCAGGCTGGCCACAGCAATTCAGACACCTCTGTGCTCTGCAGAGGCAGAGCAGGCAGCTCTGCCCAGGACTTCCCATGTCCCAGCCCCAGTGAAGTGGGAGATGGGGCGAGAAATGGGAGGAAAAACATCTTGGCTTTGTGCAGCAGAGCAACGCAGTGACAAACTGATCCCTTTGAGGCAGGCTCCCCACCTCTGGAGCCAAGTCAGGCAGCTCACACATCCTCTCACATGTCCCCAGACACTCTGTCAGAGGGAATTGGCTCTAAAGATGACACAAGGGACCATGTCCACTCAGTGCTGCCAGGTTTGCCAGTGGGGATGCCGCAACACAACAAGGAAACCCTGCTGCTTTCTCCATCTTATTCCAGGTTTCATTTGCTGCAGGGAACTGAGTGAGGTAACACAACCACCACCAGGTAACAGCAGGGAATACTCACTGCTTCCCAGACTGTGTGTACACATAAGCCAGCTCTGGATAAGCAAGTATCAATGCCCTTTTCTTCACCTGGCCTTCCGCTATTACTGAAATAATCAAAATAAACTTCTTGAGGTCGGGCTTAACTTACCAGCTTTGTCACAGGCAAAGCTTACAGCATGGAAGTCTCCAGCAGGAGAACATATGCAGGATGCAGTTCTTCCAGCTGAGTTGAGCTCAGTGTCCATCTCACTGCAGAAGAGCAGAAAATGTCCTCAGTGATGTTAGGGATCTTACCAAGCTCTAAGCACCCACGTGGGATTTAAGCTGTGCCTTCACCCTTGAGCAGCTCCTGTGACCCACCTTTTACCTTTCTTGTGGTGAATGTGGTGTCTAGCCCGGTTTGCTTTATCTGTTTTCTTTATGCCTTTAAGTGTGAGGGCAACAAAACAAGATAAAAATCTTAATTGTGCCCTACTTTTGAGTTCAAGCTAATACAACTGCAACTTCACGTGAGTTCTGGCAGATCATGGTGGAGTAGGCAAAAATCACTTGAAGAGTTTTAATGAAAACCACAAAAAAATTTTTATGTCGCAGTGGATTTGATCGAAACATTCCAGTGGTAGCACCACGGAATTTCAAATAAATATTTGAAACTGGTAGTTGTGCACACCAAACTATTCCCACCAGAGAGTTAATGCTTCACCCCTGACTTCTCCATGCCAATCATTTACTAAGCATGCAACTGTGAACACCTGGTAGAGAACAAGCCTCCCAGGGAGCTGCTTAGAAAACCCCTCTGGAAAGTCATTGGGAATGAGTCCGTGCCACCTGAAAGTCAGGAGGCACATACCCACAGGCAAGAGCTGCGCTGTGAGCTGGGCTGTGCTCCTGCATGAGGCCATGTCACCCACATGCTCAGAGCCCAGCAGTCAACTGGATAAAAACCTGGAAAACTAGGAACCAACCTGAGGTTGCTCTGTATGCAGATGGATGTGCTGTTACCGAACACCCTGCAAAATCAGAGCTGTGAAACCTTTGCCTTTTCAATTTTTCCCCTAAAAAAGTTATTTTTAAGCGCTGCCAGGAGTTATGTTAGTTCTCTAAAAATAAAATGCCCTTGTCCTGTGCAGCTGCAGAGGCTTAGAGACAGGTGGCGCTACGTGAACGTGAATTTGGCTTTTAAATAGCTACATGAAATATTTAACATGACATTTCCTTACATACGAAGTGCATCTGAGCAGCGTCAGTATTTTAATTACTTCTTACACATCATAAATAATATATTAGAAATAAGAACCAGGAAGACAATTTATAGGGATGTTGCAAGACAGAAAAGCGGATATTCTCTGTGATTCGGCTCTCTGGGAAAAACTCCCTTGGAGTTGCAAGTGTCCCCCCATTAGCCAAAAGCTGCAGGATGAGAGCAAGAGGAGGCGGTTGCAGGTAACACATGGAAGTCAGTTAATTTCCAGTTTCCTGGGTCCCAAAACACCACCTGTGGAGTCTGGTTTCTAATAGCAAAGCTGCTTTAGTAAATGTAGTAAATATTTAAACAGCACTGGCAAGCGCAGTAACAGCAAAGGTAAATTTCCATTTGACCCAAGCACTGCTCTGGTCCTGGCTGGGGGTGGTCAGCTGGCAAGGCAGCCTTTGGAGGGGAAGACATCCTCAAAGCATGGGGGAAAAGGGTAGAATCACATGAATACAGTGAAATGCATTGAGTGAAAAGGGCATCCAAAGCACATCTGTGAGCAGACTGGGGCAGTGGAGCTTGCAGAGACCCACAAAAATGCAAAATTTATAGAGTAACAGTAACAAAAAGCACAACATTTTCTTTGAACAAGGATCATCCTCTTCACTCCTAATTGAGAATGTCCAAGGTCAGACTGGATGAGGCTTTGAGCAACCTGGTCTGGTGGAAGGTGACACTGCCCATGCCAGGGCTTGGAATGAGATGATACTTAAGGTCCCTTCCAACCTACACCTACACTCATAAACCAGATATTAAAAGAGCAGATGTGGTCATGTGAAGGTACCTTGTTTTTTTCATGTAACATCAGTGATTGCCTTCAAACTGCTGGACCAATTTGACATTTGGGACTCCTCCAGAAAGTGCGTTGTGGTATTGTCTAAGTGGGGAGAATGCCCCCCAAGGAGAAAAGGGAAACAAGGGAGCACGAGGGCTGAGAGAACATCAAGAACTAAGCCACGAGATTTTGTAAAATGCGATTCTTCATACTGTGAGCATGAGATGTTTGTTTCATCCTCCACATGCGTGGATTAAATCAATACAAACATCTTTTGTCCACGGGTGATTTAGAGAAACTGTAACACACTTGAAGGGTGGGAAGCTCAGCATTTAAGGCTAAGAAACCCAGAGGAGACAAAGTAGCAGTGTCAGAAGGTGTTCACAAGCAACCACCTCTCTCTTGCTCCAACTTTTGAAGCAAACCCTCTGACCATCCCCAACTCCCGCACTTTGATTCCCATGGCAGAGCAGCCTCAAAGCACAAAAACTGGGCTGCTCTGGGATCAAACTAAACTGGTGGTAAACGTGCATCTCCACCTCCTCACAGCACTCAACAGCGAAGTAAAGGAGCTCCTAGAGAGTTTTGCTTGCAGAACTGAACTGGGAACCATCTTTATGACATTCATTGCATTATTAAATATGCTAGATCTGAGCCACATTTAATAACACACTTGTTCCAAGCAGAGGCAGGTAATCTCCCGCTATCGGCTCAACCCTCAAAATATTTGTACTCTAGCTGTGACGTTTATATGGGCTAAACAGTAATTAGAAAGTTTAATAAGCACCCAGTAAAGCTTCCTGAGCTGTTCTGCATTTCCTCACTCAGGTCAAATAAAATCTGTTGTCCTGTCTTCTAAAAGGAGTTTGACATTTCCAGAAACTCAGTAAGCTGTCAGGAAGACTACAGTGGGCAGAAATGCTAACTGCTTTGGGGAGGAAAAAAACACTTTCCAAAGCTTACTCTTATTTTAGTACTGAAGAGGCTTTGAGAAGCACTAAGGAGTTTTGAGAAGTCTTTTTACAAAAGACATCTTTAAAGGCATGGCAAAAAAGAAATCCTGTAGGAGATGGAGCTTGCAGCCGTGCATCCCTCGTGGGATGATCCTCACGTTGGGGTGATGCAGAGCTCTGAGCTGTATCTTCCTCACATTCCGTTCCTGACATCCTTCACAGCGCAGGAATTAAAGCAAGGGAGTCACATCAAGAAGAGATGTACATCCACCCTTTGGAGTCCTGTTGAACTTTACCAAAAAACAACCAGACCAACTCCACCAAACCCCAAGAAATAAATATTTCAACGTTTCAATGAAAACAGAGCAAGTACCTGCTATTTCAAGTTAAGGAAACAATCTTGCACTAGAACAAACAAGAAAATTAGCATTTGTACACACAGACTTATGTATCTGTTGGCTGTAGATAAGCTGCAGTGGGGCTGGAAGTTTCCCTAAACCATCTTTCTGGGCAACAGGGAAGCACAAGCTTGCAGAGGAAAGCAGGGACATTTCCTGAGTTGTGAGAATGACATTAGGAAAAGGGATCCATAGCACACCACCAAGGCGGGGGGGAGGAGGGGGCATTCTTGGAAAGGGACAAAATAGCTGTAAAGCTGTAGTGCTCTGAATTTTATAGTAGGCAGGAACCGAAGGTCTGTTTTCCCACGTTTAGGAGACCCATAAACAAGGAAGACTGGAGCATTAGCACAGTGCAGACAGAGTACTTGAGAGAGAATTGGGTTTATGTAGTTACAGGAAATACATTGAAAGCTACAACAAACTTATTACTCACGTGTTGTAACGTAATCGTACCTATATCTCTTCATTTAGATCCATCACTAAATTGTAGATGTAGCTACAGGTAAACAAGTAAATAAAATTTCACCCTAACATCAGATTTTTAGAAGTAAATATTTCAAGCAAAATTCTGAACAGCCTGTGCTCAGTATACTTCTTTTTTTGTGTTTATATCTGTTTTATGCTTTGAGGGTGAAGCTGTTCCAGCATCTCAATGCAGAATTCATCTGGAAAATGCTGGAGTGAAGTCACATACTGGTTTTTCTCATCCTCTTTAGCTCCTGTTATTTGCCTGCATCATTTCATCTTAAGTTATAAGTATTAATGAGCCCATTGTATCTTCTATCTCCACTTCAATAGCCAAAATTCCAAACAATGGTTCCATTAAAAAAAAAAAAAAAAAGCCACTGGATAAATAAGGAAAGCTGTAGATCTTCAGCAACTGCTCAGTGTCAAGCTCCTCCTGCTGGGTGTCATTCCTCAGTACTGAGGGAAAAGTCCAATAAAGCTCAATTGGCTGCTGCTGCCCTTGAGCCACCACACTGTTGTCTCGGGCTGTATTTTAGGTTAAAGCAGGAAGAGGAACACACGTGTTGCTTTTACAACTCCCCTGTGCTTTGAAGGAAATCACTGACATCGAATTATAGTGAGGGACCCCGTCACCCCACTGCTTCAGATAAACCCAGTTTTGTGTTTGCTGTTGGTTTTGGGTGAGGGGAGACTCAAGGTTTTAATGCAGTGTCAGAAGCTCAAGAAAAGCTCTTCTGTATGTGACTCTTAGCCTAGGAGAAAGTATTTCTTTCAGCTTCACTTGTAATACAAAGATATTGACAAATATATTGTACATTCATTCACTGTTTTTTTTCAGATCCAGTTAAACTGCAGCATTTAGATGAGATACAGACTTTGGCAGGCCTCAGAAGATAATAATAACATATACAACAGATGTGAGGAAAACATTTTCATCACAAGGATGGTCGAACACTGGATCAGAGTGCAGAATGTCCATCCTTGGAGATGTATAAAACTGCAGCAGACAAGCTCGTGAGGAGTCTGATCTAACCAGATTTAGATGACTTCCAGAAGTCCCTTCAAACCCAAATTATTCTAAATTTTTATTCACTTCAGACGTTGGTAGAACTTCCCAAAAACCATAACAGAAAGCTGTAGTCTGTCCAGCCAGTGATCCACAGGCTGCAGACCACCAGCACCTGCAGCTTCAGAGCAGCTGTTGCAGCCACATTGCCAGAGCTGTTCCACTTCTGATGGAAGTGTTACACAACAAACAAGGGCCCTCTTCTTCCAGAAAGTAACTCACAGAATCCCTGTTGTCCTGGTTAGCCAGAAGTTTGTTTCCAGTCGGGTTTCTGTACTGCAGTTCTGCATCTGGTAAGACTGCAGCAGCTCATGGAGCTATTAAGGTCCTGAGAATGAGGAAAGGCCAAAATCATGGAATCACAGTATGCTTTGGGTTGGAAGGGACCTTAAAGATCATCTCTTCCCAACCCCCCTGCCATGGGCAGGGACACTAGACCAGGTTGCTCAGAGCCCCACCCAACCTGGCCTTGGACACCTCCAAATACAGGCTGTAAACTGCGTGTACCTGGGTTTTGAAGCATTCTAAGACACCACCTACACAATCCAAGCCTTTCCTGTATTTTCTTTTAAAAACAATGGAGATGGAGGCATCCTATGTATTTAGGTGTAGAGGAATGAAGAAAAGAGGGATGGATGGTTACGAGAAACAGATAGTTACTTAGGCATTGCTTAATTCCTCTTATATTTCCTCCAACAAGTTTTTGCAATCTTAAGGGTTTCGCTACAAAATTAAATGACCCATACATAGAATACATAGAATTTCAGTAAGCATGACAAAAAGAACCAGAGGAGGAAAAAAATTGTCCAGGTGCTATTAGCAAGCAACCGGTTTGCTTTACCCTCCCTCTACACCACTGCCTAGAGCAAAGCAGATGTAGAGTCTTTGCTGCAGAGTGATAGACATCCAACACATCTATAAATCTTGGTTTCTTGCAGGCTTCACTTCCTTAGAGGATGAACTAAGTGCTAGCACTTATTCCTTTACATACCCCAATTCCTGCAAGTAAACAAGCCAAAATCACCCTAGATCTTCTCATGCCCCTAGCAGGATAGTTTTCGCATCTCTATTTGGACATCATCACCTAAACACTCTTACTAAACTAAGTAACAGGATAAGTAAGCATAAAAGAGGTCAGAACTGCCATTTGAGACACCTCCCCAAGCCTACCTGGTAGAGCAGTTTGTAAAAGAAAATGTGCTTTGTGTCTACAAATTTCTGAAGTCATCCTATTTTGATTCTCAAGAGTGGGGTTTCTGTACTGTTTACAAGCTGCCAGTGGGAACATATCTGCATTATTTTTGAAAGAATGAAGGGAATGAAGAAGGAGAAGCTTTTTGGGTTTGGAACGTCCCAATTCATGGAACTGCTTAAAAATCCTTGGCTTCCAGTCAACTCCTGCTCTTGTGGTCAAACCAAGAAAGTGAAATTCAAAGTGTTAACTCATTTCTTACACAAATGTAATGACAACAATAATAGAAATTTAAAAATGAACCTCAAGTTAAAAAAGACACTTAACTACATTTTTGTAGTGTTGGTCTTAAACACTGGTCAGTGCTACTGGACTCATAATTCCAACAAGAAAGAATATTTTGTGGTTTGCTCTGTCCCCAGCAGTAATCTGTTAGAAAGGTTACAATGCTAGAGCTTGGTAGGAAACATTTCTGTTAGCCAATAAATTTCTTCAAGACTACAAAATTCCCCCTCAATGCTGGGACAAACCCCTGTTGCAAACTTTTATTCCCACGACAAACAACAAGGCAGGGAAAATCCTCTCTGGAGCACTGCTCCTATAGCAGGGCCGATGGGGTGAAGAGCATTCAACTTGGGTCTTTCTTCTCCCTTCCCTACCTCTTTGAAGCCCTGCACATCGTGAGCCAGAACTCTGCAGGCCTGATGAAATATTCCCGTCTGGATGACTCAAGCAGGATGATCTGGCCGTACTCCCACCGAGTTAGTCAAATAATACGGCTCTGACATCTTCTCTCGAGAATGAATCACACATGGAGGAACAGGCAGCCATTCAGATGTGGGAAAGGAAACACAAAGCTAGGCATTCTCCTTGAAAATCAGAGGAAAAGAGAAATTTGCCTCCTAACTAAGCCTTTAATTTGTAGCATAACCCACAGTCTTTCCCTTGTATCTAAAGGGCAGAACTTTTAATGAGGTCACTTGGGAATGCATAGTTAGCATATTTTTAATCTCTATGCCTAAAAGATTTGTTTTCTTAACAAGTACTCTCTCATCAACCTGATGTGCTACAGCCACAAAGACCAACTTATTTTCAAAGCACTTTGAGTCAGGGAGAGCCTCCGCACAAGTTACATCCAGGCCCTAGTCATCTTTCAAAATATAATTAAAAGAAGCGAGATAAACAGCGTCTCATAAGCCTTTGAAAAATGTGATATGCTTCTGTTTTACATGTTTATTTCTCCTCTGAAGAGAATACAACACAGAAGGAATAGCTTAAATGCATTCTTCCAATATATCAATTAATTTGTTTAAAAAGTTGCATTTCTTTTATGTATCCTGTTGAAAAATTTCGAGTAGGCAGAATCCATGAATGTTTCTGGTAGTTGTGAAGGGAGAAACCTGTGTTCTTTCTGTACATCTAAGAGTCAGAATATTCTCAGTATGGCCAACTTCATTTAAAACCAACCAAACCAACCAAACAAAAACCCACAAAAAACCCCCCCCAGAACACAAATGGGGTACGGCATTAAAAAAACTTGTGCTGGGAACAACGTATTGGAAAACTCAACCCAAATATTCCAAGAATATCAAGAATGTCAAAAAGTGACAATTGTAATCAAGAAGACAAAGGAAGAATGTATCTTAACAGAAAGGGGTTTTACTTGGCTCATATGAAACTTACCTTGTAGCTCATGATCCGTAGCACAGACATTTGGCATCCTGAGAAAAGCAAACAAAGTGGCTCTGGATACAACTGGAAACCTTGTATTGTCCCCTCTCTTTCACTAAAAAATGAATGTTATTGATGCTTTGCATTAAGCAGATAAAACAAAATTCTCGGCTCTAGGCACCAAGGCTCACCCGAGAAATATCTAAGGCATTCTTAACTTCTTCACCTTATCCTTTCCTACTCTGCTCTGAATTTTAAAGAGCCTACAGACTAAAGATTTTTTTTTTTGGCCTTTATAGGCATAAATGTGAACTTAAAGGTTTTCAGTTTTACCAAAGATAGTCATTATCATCAGTTTTTGCTTGGCTCCTTACCCACTTTACCTTATCCGACAATATATTTTATCACAGTCCTGTCATATCTCTAGGATGTACCACTTCAAAATTTAACAGACAGCAATTATAAACTAATCTGTGGTTCAATTAAGAGCTCCTGGTGTTTATTTAGTTCCTTTAGACTCTCAGCTAAAGCTCACCTGAGTAATGTGAGCCTTAAAGGACCTTGACTGCACCCTCTGGAATGTGGTGGTGGTACCAATGGCAGTGGTACAATGACAACCATTTTAGAGAATTTAATGCCCATTAGTTCCCAAAATAAATCCTCACAGTAATTTACCAATTTCCATGCTACCTATCCCTATTGATTCACTTCCACTCAAGTTTTCCCCGGAGGGAGAAAAGAATTTTTTACTCTTTAATAGAAGCTATGGCCCAAGACCAAATTTTTTCACAATTATTTCAAATTGCCTTGAATTTTTTGAAGTTCAAGTTTATAATCATCTGAGCTGCTGCTAAACACACCAGGTAGAGATAGTCTTCCTTGGACCACTTGGCATTAATTTGCTGTACCAGTTTCACTGCACAGCCAATCTCAACTTTGCCCCCTATGGTGCACCTTACAAAACACCCAGTTTTCATCAGTTCATGCTAAATTAACATCCTTCTTTCCACTCTGCAGCTTAAGAGTCATCCTTCCTCTCACAATAAGACTTACACAACCAACGAGCTACTAACAGCAAACTCCTACGTGAAAACCTCCCGCACAACTCTTTAGCATCAACACATTCCTACCAGAAAACCTGACGTTATTCCCAAGATTCCCACTCAAAAACCATCTGGAAACAAAGATCCACTGTCCCAACAGCAGCTAAAACACCCCGATGATCAGTGCAGAGCTAAAACCAGGAGTGCATTAGGATTTTGTTGGCATATGTTAATGTAGAGCTGGGTTTGAAGGTTGCTAAGGGTACACTTCAACATTTCACGTGACATTTGCTGAAAAATCGGTATTTGCACCCAGAGTAGGGCAGATAGAGAGGCTTTTTTTAAAGAACCAGAAGGAAATTGCTCTTCAGTGCTCTGAAGTTGAGGGTAATTGGGGAGATCTGTATATACCCTAGGAAATATCTTCTGCTACAAGCAGAACTTGTGCTTGCATTACCAACCTGCAGACCCCTACCCCAAGCAGAGTTTGTCCCTGAAAAGGCATGAGTACCGTTTCTCAAGTGCAAATACAACATATTTGATTCAGAACTTCATGGCCACTGTCACAAAAGTAAGCAGAACCCTCAAATGAGAGCAAAGCCTTCAATTCACCCTGTTATGGTGGCCTGGCTCTGGTGCTCACACACAGACCCTTTAACACTGAACACAGCTCTCACCACAGAAGGTGAGAATTGCAGAAGTAGATTGGGGGGGGGAATAGAACACCCCTCCCTCAAAAAACCAAACAAAAAAGCCCACCCCACCTCACGAGACGTTACCCAGCTGTAGCCAAACCTGCAGCTTTTTATGAGACTAGAACTGGCATTTATTTCTGTGTAACTTTCGAGAGTTACATTAGCAAGCTTGCTAAAACATTTACGGTTCCTCTAGCAGAGGATTCTCATTCCTACAGCTCTTTACCCCTGGTTAAAGCAGATGACCCAAACACATCATCAAAAGGCAAACAAACAGAAACTAATCAGTATATTCCATCCCAAGGTAAGACAATACCTTTCATGTTGTTGCAGCAGGTAAAGCCCAGCCATGCCACACCATTACCTTTTACCAAAGTCCTCTAATTACTCCTTATCTTTCCTGACTACTGGGAGGGCCAGTAATGGGGCACAGCTGGTGGCATTTGATGTTACACTGCTCCCAGCAGCTGCAGCCCTGCCTTCACTTTGGGCACAGCTTTAATTAGCCATGATACTTTGGGGGTAATTACAGCTAGGTTTATTCTTTTTAAGAAATATTGACAGGCATATTCTTAGTGTGAAAAGGTTGTGAATATTACAGTTAACATGTTAAAGAAGAGTAGACAGGTAACCTAAAGAAAGCCCGTGTTTCAGGAAGATTGAAAATTTTAATATCTATATTTGTGAGGAGTTTTACAGCCCAGGAGTTGATGTAAGGAGTTTGCAGGTTACTGATGAGGCAGCTCAGCTCTTGCTGCTCATCATTGTACGACGCTACACAGGGAAATATCCTCAGTGAGGTCACCAGGGCTCATCCTTTTGTCCAAGAACAGTGCAGGCAGTGTGACATTGTGGGCCACAAAAATGGACTTCCAGAATGTAAATCCAGAGTTAAGAGTTTTCCATACCCCTCTGTGTTGCAGGCTTGCAAGGTGGGGAAAGGCACAGCACCGGCCGCCTAAATCACACACAAAACATGGCTTTTTATAATATGTTGTAATTATTGGGACAGCCTGAAAATATTGAAAAATAGGCTTTGTTATCATTGCAGAGGCATGGAAAACACTTCCCACACTGAATAATCATCACCATTACCAACAATTTGCTATTTAACTGAGAATTTAAACTATGGTCAAGACATTACAACCGAACCCCTTCCTTTGGGGCAGAGCTGACTGTGACTGCCTTCTCTAAGGACATACCCTTCTGTGACCACATATATCGGTGTACAGGAGAACCTCCCACCTTGTTATTGCTCCAGCTTTTGTGGAGAGAGCAGGAAACATCGCTGCCTACACTGAAGGTACCAAGCCAGACCTTTCAGCATCTCCAGCACTTTCATTTCTTGGCACTCTGGGATGGTGGGAGAAATTGGATGTTAAATCAGGAGGGCTGCCACAGGGTCAGCAATGTACCAAGAGCTCTTGTGCATTTCAGTTTAAATTCTACAAAGATTGGGCAAATTTCCCTGTAACTGATAATCCACAGACCCTCTTGAAAGGGGGTGTGAGGCAATGGGAGGAAGCAGATGCCCCTGGTGCCCATCGGCCAGTGGCAGGGGGCTTGGCTCCAGCTGCAGGAACAATGAGCGGAAGAAAGGGAGATAAGCAGCCAGGAAACAGGGCACAGAGGAGCAGAAAGCCACAAGAAAGCAGAAAGGGAGAGCTGCAAGGGGAAAAGCAAGACCAGCATCCAGTGTCAAACAGGAGGGAAGCCCATAGCAGAAAGGAGGCCTCCAGGAAATTTCAGATGGTATGTCAGAGTGAGGGCACTGGGGTAAAGGCTCCATGAGGCCAGGGCAGAAGGAAAACACCACCAGCAGCAGGGAGCAGAGGGACTATGAGCCTCTCTGTGAAGTCCCTGGGGCAATGGAGACTGGAGCATTTGTCATTTTGACAAACCTCCTAGAGGGAAACACTAGAATGACTGGGATTATGGATGTAAGACCTGGTGAACAATGTCCACTTTTGGATATTCAGTCTGAGACCAAAAATAAAAAATAAAGGTGGTGTAGATTTCCCTATCTCAGCAATGCAAAGAGAGGGTCAGAAGGAGCCACACAACCTGGGACGGAAACAGGTCCATATGGAGCTCAAAGATATTCAATTTTCCCAACGGACCATATAGGATAAAGTGATCAAAATCTCTTCAGGTGTCCTATTTCAAACCCTAGATAACCACACACAAATCTTTATTATGGGAAGGTCAGATCTGCTGTGTTAAACACTCAACATTTAGGAAGCCATGCTATTAGAGCTGTTGGTGACACGTGCATTCAGCCCCACTATTCACCTGTGACAGTCAGATGCTGTTATCCAGTAACAGTTGTACAGTAACACATGACTTCATCTGTGCTTTTCACAATTCCCCACCTGGCACAGGTGCACAGGGCAGAGCCACAAGTAGTTTCTTTTCGCCGCTTTCATCTTGACACCCTTTTTCTATCCCTCCTCTGTCTCCCTTCGTCATCCCTCATTAAAGCCCCCGAGCCCTGCAGTGTGTGAAGGGCCCAGAGCACCCCGCCTGCCAGCGGGGGATTATTTCTGAGCCAATAATCTCTCCTGCATGACAAAGCTTAGCTGGGCTTCATGTAGGCATTTAGAGCTGCTCTGTGAAGGCAGTGGTGACCTGGTTTGCCACGCCCAACCTGGGATGGCAGCAGCGGGCTCAGATAGGGTCTTTCCCCTGGGTTTCCCTGCATAACCAAGCCTTGTTTGTAGTGAATTCCTGAGAGAGCAATTCATCCTGAGGATTTCCTACATCTACCCTATTTTGTAACCAAAGAAAAGCTGCCCACCAAAACAGCTGCTGCTTCTTAGGTGGCTTCAGGTAATTCTGTATCTATACATGTTTCTCCTGAAAAATTGAGGGTGTACTGCATGTGCATGAAGCCTCATGTG
The DNA here is from genome assembly GCF_001604755.1 of Lepidothrix coronata. Lineage (NCBI taxonomy): Eukaryota > Metazoa > Chordata > Aves > Passeriformes > Pipridae > Lepidothrix > Lepidothrix coronata. The sequence goes on along the minus strand of NW_016690345.1, from coordinate 945,247 downwards.
AGGCAGCTCCAGGTTTAGGAACATGGGTTGATGCTCTCCAGAGGTCAGGAAGTGTGGGAAGAGCCAGGCACTAATTAACCCAGTGCTCAGGGGTGTGGGCTGCAATCTCCAGGGTGACAGGTCAGAGGGACGGGCAAATACATCTTGCCCCAGAACCCTACCGGGAACAAAACTTCTTTTTTTCCCCCTCTTCCCCCAAAATACAGAGAACAAGAACAGTTTGACAAAGAGGGTCAAGCCCAAGAACTTTTGCTGCTCATCTCGGGGTTAGTGGTGCTGTCAGTGACACTGCAGATGATGGAATCGCAGACAACTTTTTGGGCACACTGTGTTTTGGTGTCACCCTCCCTAATGCCATGGTGTGAGACCAGTCAGGAATGCATCTTATGCATAGGGCTCTGCTCTTTCTCCTCAGGAAATGGGTCATCTGCATCAAGAGAGCAATCAGCACCTGAGCCTGCTCCAGTGCTCCAACACCATTGATCAAAGTGAATAATTATCAAATATCCTGTACCATGTTATGGAGGGAATGAAAATCCCTTTCCATGGATGACAGAAGGACTTATTAAGCTCTCTCCTGAAGGACAGGGAGTTGCTGGACTGTCTGACAAATGAAGTAAAGGACAATTTTTTTTTCATTTTAAGTCCAGAGTGGGGAGGCAAGTCAGGGGTCCCAATTCCAAATGTTCTGTAGACTATCGGGACTACACTATGAGCAGGCACAACCAGCTGGTATAGGATTGGGGTTATTTCATGTGAGGGAACATGAGCAATAGCAGCCAGTAAATCTCTCCTGCACAGCTGGATTTAAGCCTTGCCAACTGCATTACTTCCCTAGCACATAATGTTCATTTGTTCATTCATTCTTACTATCCCATTGACTTTACTGCCTAATTTATAGTACACAAACCCTTCAAGGTATGGATTTTGGCATGTCATGGAATAGCAGCAGAGTGCAGCAGAAGCAGACAAGGGCACTGCCACTCCCCCAAAGCTGGGGATCCTCACAGCACTTCCCAGCAGCACTGGATTTGCCCATACTAGACATAGTTCATCCCATCTTTGATATTAAGCTTGACTGATACTTCTCTCAGATTTGATACATTATAAAAAAGGTAAACCCTGATTCCAGTTGAGTCCTATTATATAGTCTGTTTGATATCTTACTCTGTCTTTAAAATGCTGACACCCCACCCACCACCACCACACCCCCTGAGGATCCTGATTTTGCATTTTCCTCCAAACAAAGGCTTTCTGAAAGCAGGAGCCCCTCCAGTTGCCTACTGCTACTGGCACTGACCCCCGCCCTGAAACCCTGATCAACCAAACTGTTCTCTTCTCATTGGCATCAATGTGAAAGTTGTTCTCACCCTATAGATCCTGATAATTATTGGTTTCAACAGAAGGAAGCATACACACAAATGATAATTCCGAGGCTGAAATCAAGCTCTGTTATTTTCATGCCATTGCTAACATGTCCGGAGATTTATTAAAGCCATGAGTCAACCCCTGTCAGAAACCAGAGACATTGCTTGCGAATAAGCAACTTGGGTGTTTATTCCTCCTGCCTCCTCATCTGCCAAGCTGCACCAGGGAAGGGTGCCTCCTGATAAGCAACGTCAGGCTAATTATCCACAGAGATTTTAAGCTGCATATTTTCTCTCTGGACTAATCTAACCCAGCTGTGGGAAAGGCAAGGTTTTAATCAATCCTTCTATCCATCCCATGACACTAGGATACATGTGCATACATAGGTATGTGCATCACCCAGTAAATAACCACGGTGTACACCATTAACAAGCTGCCTGTCACATGCTGTTCTGTTTGCCTTTCTTTTACAGGCCTTTAGGGCTGCCTCCAAACAAACTAGTTCTGAAATGAAACAAGTCCAAAGCCCAATAATTAAATAGGGTTGTCAATGGGTTTCACAGGACTTGCTGCTTTAGTGATGATGGTCACCTTGCTGTACTTACTGTGACCTGTGTGCTGGCAGGGTAGCTGGAAAACATGGCAGGGTAGCACGAATGGGAAGTACCAAGCTCCAGTGTCCAAAATACACCACAGCAGTGTCTTCAAATGGGAACAGCTTTGTTGTTTAAATCATTCTTACTCTTCTAATTCAGCTTCCTCTCTGAAAGTCCTTGTGCAGCTCTAAGCCAGCCTGCACAGTGAGTGCCCTCCACACAGCAGGCAATGGCAGCAGGGCCCTCTGTATCCCGGGTGTATCCCCTCAGGAGGGCTGAGGGGCTGCGGTCACGGCTCTGTCACATTGTGGCATTCCCCGAGGATGTGGGCAAGAGCTTTTCCTGCTCCCTAAGTGGGCGGCAGAGCCAGGAGCAGGACAGAGACAAGCCGGGACCGGCTGCGCTGTGCTGAGGTAAAACGAGGTAAAATGGCCGCCCTGTGCGGTAAAATGGCCGCCCTGTGCGGTAAAATGGCCGCCCTGTGCGGTAAAATGGCCGCCCTGAGGGCACAGGGAGCGGAACCAGTCCCGGGCCCACGGCTCAGCCAGCCAAGCAGCCTGGGTGCACGTCCCCTGCAGCAAACTGTCAAACTTCAGTTTTAAAATCCATTGGTTTGGGGTTTTTTGCCCCTCACACTGTGCTTTTTCCATTGCTGAACTCATATGATGGTTCCTGGGGGCTCTTGCATCAGACCAACCTCATGGCCGACACATTTCCCTTTGCAGCACGAATGATTTTGGACAACGCAGACTCTAGGAACGTACTTGACTTTGTGTCTATGCAAATTAATAAAAGTAGAGGAACAAAAAACATTACAAATGGAGACAACATCACATTCCAAGAGGATATGTTTGAGAATACTGTGCTGAGGGCTGCACACTCATGCAGAACATGCTATATAGTGCATTTGTGAAGGTTTAATCTAGGGTCACGTGAAAAATACACACAAAAGAGGGCAGAGAAGCACTTCCCGGGAAAAAGCAAGAAAGTAATATACAACTACGTTAAACTTATAGGATCATAATTTAAATAACATCATTTAAAACACCAGGAGTAGTCTAGCTTGTCAAAAAGCCCTCATAGATGTGTTAAAGCAGTAAATGCAGCCTTAGAGTAACAAAGCATTTTGGTGTGTCCCAGGCCATAAGACAGAGCAGACAAGGGGGACATAGTGCTAAAAATCATTGAAATAATTGATATTGTGCAATCTGTCTTTCATTGATCATTTGTAGTTTGTATCGGCACAAGCTGCAGAAGTTCTGTCACTGAAACCACCGTAATGGGGTAAAAGCAGTGTTGGAACACGTAAAAAAAGCCCTTTAGGCTCCTGAGTTAATTAAGGGATTGTGAAAAATGCCTCCTGCCTCTTCTGAGAAGCCCATCATACTGCCCTCGTTTTTCATGTGTTAGTGAAAAATGCATATTCCTCTGGAAAAACAGCAATCCGGTGGCTTGCAATTACAGAAATATTTTCAGTGTAACATCATGACATGTGTGACTGTTACAAATGGTGCTCATTTTTCTATGAGGTTAAAGTGCAGTGATGTGCTGTGCTCCAGGGATTTTTAATGAGAGCAATGTCAGTGTTGGGTTTGCCAGTGGATTAAATAAAGGCGGAGAGATGCTATGAGAGATCTCATCTTCAGAAGTGGTGGTTGGAAAAGGATAAACTCCCAGCTGTCTGGGGATTTTCTACATCTTAAAGAGTTTTATGGTTTCGTCATTCTCTTTGTAACAGAACACGGTGGGGTCAGTGGTGGCTGCAGACCCTGCAGTTCCAGTGCTGATCTGTGTGACTTCAGTGGGTGCTTTAGGCTAAATAATGAGTTTTAAACATTATTAAACAAGCTATTCACAAGCTGTTCAGTTATTTGCCAGCTCAGGAGAAATGCTTGTTGGAATCACCATCCCTGGAGGTGTTCAAGAAAAGACTGGACATGATACTTAGTGCTCTAGTCTAGTTGACAAGATAAAGATCAGTCGAAGGTTGGATTTGATGATCTCGGAGGTCTTTTCCAACCTAGGATTAATATCCTGCTTCCAGTTTACAGAGCCAATCTTTCCCCTAAATTACTCCTTTATTTTTAATTAAAAATAAAAGCCTGAGTGTTGCAGTAAACTGTTCTATGTTGCAACTTGCTTGGTATCCAGTCCGATGGAAAACTTGTCCCGAGACCTCTGATCATTAAGTGAAATCTTAAACCAGCATTATTATAAATATTCCCCAATATTTCTGTGCTTACTTATCATCATCATATTTCAAATCACCTATTTTCAACACTATTTTCTTACTGAAAGGCAGCCCTAATCCACTAAAGACAATACTGACAGCTAGAAAACAACAGCCATTTGCACTTTCAGCTCCCCTCTGCAGACTACAGCAAAGAAGACTGTTCTTTGATTTACCCCATTTTAGTTTCTTTTGATCATGGGAGAACAGGAAAACAGAAGATAATTTCAAACATGTTGGCACTATCTGCAAAGAATTCTATTAAAGCACAAAAAAGATTTTTTTTTTGCTTTTTATATTTTCAAGGGCAATACAAAAATTATGATGTTGGTTCCAAAGTCAGGTAAGATCTGTGTTGGCAACTACAATTCTTTTATAGGACATATGTTACTGAGTATTGAACACTTGTTTATGTAGGCACGGATTTAAGAATAACACCACAAAATCAAACTGATAAAGTGCAGACCTGTGCTGAGAACCAGGCCTGGTAACTCTGTCTACTCCTACAGCTGAGAAAACAGAAGGGGGAAAAAACTGCCATTATAAGAGAAGAAGCATATTATAAATTATAGTTACAGAACTAGACCAGCTTTCCTGCAAGGTCCAGAGCACTGGAAACCCCAGGTCCCCAGTGTACATGCACACCGTGTTTGTTGCAGGAAATATTTTAAGTTAGACTTTGGCTTACACAGTGGTTTATTTATAAGAAAACTTAACAAAGTTGTACTGATCCAAACAGTTCTCTTAACACAGTTTGTTTATATATTTCAGAATTATGTTTCAGAATAAAAAATTATGCCCTTAAAACCAGATAACAACCTACCCCCAACACAGTAAGTTTCGGCAAACAGTGATCAAGAAAGAGTGAATGGGGGAAGCCAGTGTGAGTCACGACTTGAGCGATGGCCTTTGCAAGATCTCATTCCTTGCATCAGAATTTTCTCCCTAAGAAGGATTTAGGAGATAAAAAGGTAAATGTAACATGTCCTTGTGTTTCTCCATCTCATAAGGGCAGTTTTCTACAGTCCTTAGTAACAGAAAAAAAAATATTTCCAGAGCTTTCACATATCCAAAAAAAAAAAAAAGGCAGAAAACAAGAGGGAGAATAAAAACTAATATAAGCTAAAACATTATTTTGTAGTAAACAATAGAATATAACGTGCAATAGTGCAATTTCTCCTTTGCTGCTCCAACAGTGAAGTCTTGGAAGATAGTCCCCTGCGTGTCACCGCGTAGCATCCCACATCTAACTGCGTGTTTGCCGGGCACTGCTGGCTTTGCCGGGCTTTGGAGCAGAGTCGCTGTGTCCGGGCTCTGCTTTCCCCTTCCCAAGGTGGCGGAGTTTCTGATCCCAGCGCTGCAGGTTAAACAGCAAAGACATTACAAGAGAGATTACAGAAGAAATAGGTCATATGTAAAAGAAACACGTGCTCACACACAGCAGCAGAAGGAGAAAAGCTGCTGCTGTTTCCATCACATCGCCCTGCGTTGGGCTCAGGGGTGGAATGTGAGGTTATTGGGAAAAGTCACTTCAAACAGGGAAACCATTTCCTGGCTTTCTTGTAGCCTCTGTGAATGAAGGGGTTATACAAGGCATAATGGCTTCAGCACAAAGGGGACTTACCTTTGAAATAATAAAATTTAAATAAAGCTACTGGTGCACAGTCTTCGGAGGAAGCAAGCAGGATGACAAAGCAATCAAGTGATTTTTGTTAATTATTAAAAATTATTATTTATTTTTACTTTTGCAGGTAATAGCAACCACAGTAAAAAAAAAAAAAAGTAAAAAGGCATAATAAATATAGTTGGTGCAACTGGTGATAGTCTTGGAAAAGGAGATGATAATGAGAAATGAGTGGAGATGTGGCAGGGTCCTTAGCAGCCCCAGGCTGGGCACGAGAGCAGAGGCAGCAGGTCACAAACAACAAGGAAACAAGTGAGAAAATAAGTGAGTTCCCAAAAAATTATTCCAAACAAATGATGCTCCCACCCAAGAACTGGAACTGAGGATAAGTCAGGTCACAGTGGTAACAAGGTATTTTCTCTGTGGCACTGGATTTCATAGGGTTCTGCCAAATCAAACAACAACTTGGAATTAGACCCTCATATCTTTTCCCTCCTGTAATCTCCATGAATGCGACAAATGGCACAGAAAATCTTGGCTTTATAATCACAACAGTATTTTCCTGTCAGTGACCATTACACTGTTGAAGAAAGTGCTGAGTGGAAGAGAAGACTGGTTTGCACAGACAACCATTATGGCAAATCAATGGCTGAGAAATTGCAGCAAAATAAGAAAATTCTCTGTAAAGTGACATTCCTATGACATCAAAATCACTGATACTTTGCAGCTCATCAAAACATAAACAGCAACCCTTCCAGAACTTGGAAGTCATTAGAAAACGTGTAAATTAGAAAACAACAGAATGTATTTGCATATCGAATTAGGGTTCTTCAGCCTGGAGAAGGCTCCATGGACACCTCAGAGCACCTTCCAGTACCTAAAGGGGCTACAAGAGAACTGGAAAGTGACTTTTGACAAGAGTTTGTAGTGACAGGACAAGAGGGAATGGCTTCACACTCATGGAGAACAGGTTTGGATTAGGTATGAGGAAGAAATTCTTCCCTGTGAGGGTGGTGAGGCCCTGGCACAGGTTGCCCAGAGACACTGTGGCTGTCCCATCCCTGGAAGCGTTCCAGGCCAGGTTGGATGGAGCTCTGCGCAACCTGGGCTAGTGGAAGGTGCCCCTGTCCATGACAGGGCAAGGAAACAAGATAATCTTTAGGGCCCCTTCCAACCCAACCCACTCTAGGATTTGACGACACTTCACTTGCACTTGAGCTCATTGCTTCCATGACTTCCCTGTCATCTACCTCCCTCAGCTAAGCCAGGAAGGTGAACTTAAATTAATTGCTAATCCACACAATTTGGTAAGGGAACTGTATCTAAAGAACATTAAATCTGGAAAGTATAATCCTGCCTTAGTCTGGAAAACATTTGTAAAGCCCTCTCATTTTTTCTTTAACTAGTATCACCCCAATTAAGCAGGCATGTGCTGTGGAACACACAGCTTGCCTGTGGAGTTAAAACACTCCTACTGTTCGCTTTTTTGAGACAGAGGTTTTGATTGCTGCTGAACTAGGGGGCTCTGGGGTAATTCAATGTATCCCTTTAGTTTATTCATCATGCATTTCTACGTAATACAGCAAATAACACAGCAAGTTGGTCTTTGACACATGGCATTAATTAACCGGAGGCAGCACCTGTATTTTCTTCCTTAATTTTGAAAAGATTAGGTAGATGTTTCATGGCACCTGTGACATTCTGACTTTTGGTGAGGTGTTTTCTTACCTTCACTTTTTTACCGAGACGATCCTTCCACTTCTCAGCTATGGAGCCTTCCACTAAGAGTAACCTACACAACAGAGACAACCAGTTACTCCACCAACGGGCTGTACAACCCGACACAAGCAAGACTAAGAGCTCTGTGCCCGCAGAGAGCCTTGCTCCCCCCCCCAAACACCATGAAGTAGATGTTCAGGCAGTCACTACAAGTTTTTCTTTCCTTGTGGCTCCGAAGTTCAGCTTTACAACAGGGGAACAAATAACAACCAACACGCTCCAAGGCCAGTGCAGAAGAGTTACCTGGAACGCTCCTCGTCCTCGTAGCCCATAATGATGTACTCTTCGTTGGCACTGAGCGATGGGCACAGGCACCCAGAGTTCGTGTGAAGGTTTACAGTGTCCTTTGGGATGTTCACCAGGGAAGATTTCAGGATCTCCTTTACTTCCGCCACCACAGTGACGTCATGACATTTAGTCTTCACCTCCTTCACTTTAGCCCGAATGACTGGGAAAAAGTCACAAAGTGTGCCGTTAGGAGCAGCAGAAAATACAGGTCACTCCCAAACTGTTCCTGGTGACCTCTGGCATTAGTCTTTAGCATGGTCCATTATCAGAAGCTTAGCTGAACTCCAGCAGTGTCCCTGCCCCCATCTCTTCCCTTCATTACTTCACTCTCCACCAGAGGGGGTCCGGGAGCTCAGTGTATCTCTTAATGGTATGGTCATGAACAGGAATTATGTACCAGTTGGACTTATGTCCTGTTTAAGCTGGGCTTTGACTTTAGCATCCTTTCTTCTTCTCCCTTGCCACGAAAAATATACTTAATCCATTCTTTGCACGCTCTCCTTCTCCCTTGAGCTGTAACTGATCCCTCTTTGACTAACTGTAGTACAGATGACCAAACACAATCTGTCACTCTGAACCTTTTACAAAAGGTGAATGTGCATTAGAACTTCTCATATCACTACTCTGACTGGATGACAGGCCCTTATCTTTTTTATTCTCTCTTTAGTGACCCAGCACCAATCTGCTCTGCTCTTTATGAACTCCAAACGCTCCTGATCTTGACCTGATGACCTGACTAATTGTTTCCTCCTTCACCCTTTCTTTTTAAGCTGTACAGGATGAAAGGTTGCTTTTCAAAGGCAAAGCTGTTCATTTCTCTCACGGTGACCAGTGAACTGATACCACACGCAAGTGCAAAGCCACCCCAGAGGTCACGGTCCAGAGAATGCCACACCATTTACAGTACACAAACACTATTTTCCTCTACAAATGGCAGGTTCCTCAGATTCCAAACATCTTCTAACCTACGTGAAAAAGGTAACGTAGAAGAAAGAAACCCACGGATTTACACATCTCCTCTCTTCGCATGTATTGCCCATAACAACCATCAACCAGCAGGTATTGCTGGCACATTAAATACAGTTGCCAAAAAACTCTGACTTGTACATTTAATATGCACAATTTACCCCAAATGATCCACTCTTTTAAGATTTCAAAAACAAACCCTTGCTTTAGTTCGGAGTAATTTCAAATGCATTTTGAAACCTCTTCCATTTCAAAAGCTTGAGAAGATGGGCAGCCACGTGCTAGCGACTCTGCCATGTGTGGGTACCTCCAGAGAATAATCACTCTGCAATTTTTTTCCAAACAAATCCACCAGAACAACATAAAACCAACTAGTCACCTAAAAAATAACAACGATGTTTGAATACAGTTATAATTTTTTACCTTTTAACAGTAACTATTTTTAAAAGAAGCTTGCCTGATGTAGTTTTATAAATTTATTATCTTAATAAATATTATGCAATTGATACCATTTAAATAAAGCCTTTAAGTTCACTGACCCTAAGGCTCTTCACATGATTAATGAGAAAAAGAAAGGGCCCAATAGTTCAGTTCCTGTGATATGTATCCACTGGCTTCACCAGCTTAATTTGTTTGAAACACTTTGTGTGAAGAAAAGTAACAGCCTGGACCTGTGATATGCCTGAAGACTAGGACAGTCTGGACAAGGGAAGACATAATACGGACATGTGCAAAAGCTGAGTACATCTGAGCTGGAAATCACAGAGGCAGTTCAGACACAGCAGTCCATAATGTCACTTCTGTCACATCGCTTTTCACACTAAAAAAGTGCCTGAACCCCAAATATCTGCGCTGACACAGAGATAACTCAACAGAGACCCTCTTGTGCTAACGTATTAAGCTAATCCCCTCCATCCTTCTAATTTGGAAATGTTGCAGGCCACATCTTCCTCCTGTAATAAGTAGCGCTGGATTATCCGTCAGTAATTTGGAACTTAAAGCTTTTTTTAATGAAAATTTTCCCCTTGGCCAGAGCCTTAAAAAAGTTGGGTGCTGGCCATGCAGCTGCTCTTACCGTAGTTGTAGTTGTTGCGTAGGTAGGTCTTCTGGGTAGCTTTTACAGGCTTGCACTTGCAGCGGTCTACTGAAACAGAAGGCTTGGTTTAGAAAGAAAAGAGTATGTGTTCAGTGACAATCTTCCCCAAAACCCCAAACTCACACCTAACAAAAATTTCACTGAATCGACTTGCTTATTACAGTGAAATGCTAAAAGCCACAGGGGCATTCCTGGTCTGTTCTGTTGGGAGAAGCAGAACTGTCCATGAAACCTTAAAGGTTTCTAGAAGAAAACCTGACATGCTGAAATTTTAAAAAAACTAAGCCCAAACAACACCACAGCAACAAAGACACAAGGACTTAGAGGCTGAAGTGACAAAATCACCCATTTTTAGCCAATTCAAGGTTTTATCTAGGTCTCTCCTGTGCTCCCAGGTGCTGCAATTCCATATCTTTGCAATCCTGTTCTCTCTTCTGTACTAGACTTAGGGAATGCCCTCCTTTCTGCACCTTTTTTCACACAGGTTGTAACAGGTTGTAACAGAGACACAGCAAGAAAATACAATGACAGGGCATGATTTAGTATTTGATTGAAGACTACCTATCTCAGGTTGGTTTGGCAAACTGGGATGCTCTGGCTAGCAGGCATTCAGAGAATCATAGAATAGTTTGTGCTGGAAGGGACCTTTAAAGGCCAACTCCTCCTGCAGTGAGCAAGGACACCTTCGACTAGATCAGGTTGCTCAGAGCCCTGTCCAACTCACCATAAGGAATTTTGTAAACTGTACACAATTTTATTGTGACCCAGAACCCCAGGTTTACTTGAAATGGAGAAATTCTTAGCCCTCGTGGCCCTACGGATGGCCTTCAAAAGACAACACAAACGAGCACTGTCAGAGCAGCGTTTCCAGCGGTGCAGCTGCCAGACAGCTGGGAACTATAAGGGAGGCAAAAACGTTTTCATTGGTGCCCAGGGAGTGCTGAGGCTGAAGCTGCAGACCCACACGTTCATTAACACCACCGATATTTCATGGCTGGTTGCTCTAAGGCAAATATTGACTTATTTCGTGCTAGTGTTTAAGTGGGGTTCAGTGGAGTCATTTCAAACAGCAGGTCCCAGTGTTACACACATGTGGTCATCTATTTTGACATTTGATTTGGCATTTAAATGGAAGTAGGCTTAATGCAGCTTATTTCTATGCGCCATCATTCCAAATATCAATGCATATAAGCTAGTGATTCAGTTAAATCCAACATGGAGAACCTGAAAAAGAACTTTTATTTGCTACATAAGATTCCTGCATATTAAAAAAAAAAAAAAGGAGAGAGGTGGAATCGTATGGTTACAGACTTCTCAAATTATTATTTATTTACTATTGAAAGAATTTTTGTAGTTGAAAATACCAAAAAAAAAATCCCACAGGAGAGAGGAAAACATTTCAAGAGAAGAGTATATTGTTTCCTTAAATTCCCAACACATCCTCAGGAATCTATACATGAGTCCTACAGACTTAAGTTTTTGTATGAGACTGTGTTAGAATAACAAAGGCAGAGAAGGGAAGTGATTTTTGGCTTCCTTTCTGCCTCTGAGAGCTCGTGCATACTGTAGGCCAAATTATGGTTCATTTTTAAGCTGCCCTGAAACACAAAATAAAAGATGTGCTCCTGTGGCCCACGCACACACAGGCACCTCAGCACTCAAGTCCAACACTTTAATGCTCTCCTGCTCTACAGTATTTTGCTCTGTGGCACAAGTAGAATAAAACAGACTAAACTACAAGAAAAGAACACACACCCTCACATTTCCCTCAGTATTGGATTACTGCATTAATTTGAGAATATATTTTATTCGTCTTATTCTAGAAACAAATTATGGACCTGCCCATGTTCTTACTGAAAAATACCTCCTACTCACCCTAGTGGACTCTACAAAATGCTGCAATATTCCTGATTACTATTTAGAGATACAGAAACTAACCCAAAAGTAATTTGCTAAGGTCAGTTATAAAGTCAGTGGTACTGCCAGAAACAACTCCTCTCTCCCAATTCCTGGTACAGTGACTTTCCAAGGAAGCCAAACGTGAGTATTAGAGAACATATATTTCAGACAACAATGTAGTTTACTGCCAAGAGAGGTAAAAAAAGCTCCCCCCAAAAAACTCAAGGGGGTTCAGAGGGAGAGTTTTGCCAGAGATAAAAGGTGCCACCATGCACAGCAGCACGTGCAATAAGCTCCAGAAACCACAGAGCTGAGAAAGGGATTTTTTGAAAACACATCAGTTTGCTACTTGCAAAGCAAACAAAAAAAATCTCTATTTACAATGGCAAAATTACAAATTTACTTTAGTGAACATATAAATAAAGCTGTTACAAAGCACAGCCCTTTAGGTGGTCAAACTGTGTTTGTCAGTTCAAAGAGGTGCAGCACATTGAACGAGAAATTGTGTCTGTACAGTGAAAAGAAGTGATAAAAATTATTCCCCTTCCTCTTCATCAGCAATTTTTCTGGGCATCTTCACGCTATTTCTGGATGGGATTTTTTGGGGTCTGGTTTTGCTTTAAGTAGTCGAAAAGCACCACAAACAGCAATAATATGACTGAAACATTTCCACTGCAGGAAATGTTTGTGCAGTCACTGTTGAGCATGACATCCACGCTTACTCAGTGCCACACAACTGAAACCAGCTTAAAACTATGAAGATACTAACATTAGTAACAAATATCTTTAACAAGTCTTTCAGACATGGTCCCAGGCTCAAGGCAATTTAAACCAAACTTGTTAAGGGACCTGCTTTTATCAGTTTTTCTAATTGTAGCTGGGTTTCTAAAGGACATGCAGTGTTACTTAAGGAACATTTTGCACCTACACAGCTGCTTTCACTATGAAAGCAAATGTACTGTTAATGATCACCTACAGATCCAAGTTTAAAACTGTATTATAAACTGGGCATTATTAATACCTTTCTACATTTTGGCCACAGATTAATGCTGAAGTTATCCAGGTTTATGTAGATAACTAATTTCCTGTTCCACATCCACACTTAGGTGTTTATGTTAATGAACTGAACATCAGTCCACACTACAGCTCATCAACATCCTTCTCCTCTGGAGAAAGAAAGACACGATGGCCAACTCTAGGTTTCCAAGTGTCATCTTCTTGACAAAGGCCTAAGAGGAAAACTTCTGATAAAACTGTAATAAAATTCAAGGAAACCTACGGTCATCGGCTTGTTTGAGCAACAAACCCACATTCTTATAATTATTAGATACAAACCTGGGCTTTGCTTCTTTGCATTGCCTATGAGTGGTGGTAACACTCAGGGGGTTTTACTCAGTTCCAGCAAAAACCAAACAGAAATAAAAAGCAACAGGGGACCTGCTGGAATAAAACCAGAAGGTCTCATACTCAGCCTCCTCAGGCTAACGGGAGTTTTGCCATTATCTACAAAGAGTGCTGAATTTAATTTGCAAACTTTAAAGTCAGAATGAACCGTTATCTTACTGGTTTTGCCCAAGGAAAAACCAATTTAATGATTATTCTCCCTGTTCAAGACAAAACTTGTAATAAAATCAGCACAGCCCTCCTGATTTGAAAGACATTTTGAGGCTGACCAGCCCCAAATGCCACCTGCCCGTGGGATGCAAAAGCACAATCTGCAGGGTTCGTAGTCAAGAAAGAGTATTTTAACATCACTCAGTACTCCTCTTACTTATTAAAATATTGAAAGTATTTGAAAGACTCCAGCTTATGATAAAGTTTTCTAAAAGTTTACTTACCGATGCTGGTGCCTCTGCAGTTGCCGTTATTGGAATCCATAGGGAAATCTGGCATGGATTCATAGAATATGTAAAGAAACATTACTATTTTTAATATTGCATTATTTCATTACACACATGTTACAATGTTTTCTCTTCCTCTAGTATTTAGCATATTAAAACTTAATAACTTCATTAATAAACAGATTGTAATGTTCTAGAGGCCAGTCTTGTAAAGTTGATACGATTTTTTTTATCTGCATTTCACCTGAATCCAGCACATCATGTTAAATGATAGAGCAGATTAAACATTCCATTTCCACTGAGGCACATACTGGCAGGTTTTAGACAAGGATTGAAATTTATGGCATAAACTTCGAGCATCTACGAAAAGTACCTGTACTGTTTGCATTTAATTAAATGATGAAGGAGAAATTACTTTTCGTTTGTTTTTTTGGTCACTGAGGAAATCAAACCAACCAACCACAATCATATCGTTGAAGAAAATGCCAAAATAAATGTTTGAAACCTTCCCCTTCCCCCTCAGTTTAAAAACACACTGATTATTTTGAAGGACAGATAAGGAACAGAAGGAAAAAAAGGCACTATGCCCAAAGAACTGCTTTCAGACACATTTGTAAGTGGAATGTCTCCCATATTAGTAAAACACATAATTTCAAACCTATTGTGGATTAAATCACACAATTTAATGGGTTTATACATATACTTAATAATTAAAAACAAGTTAAAAATAAAAGCAAGAAGAACAAGATTTGGGAGAGAGGCAGGATACTTTCTTACAATGGCACATGAAATGGAAAAACAAACAAGCTTTCAAAGAAAAGGCCTTCCTTTAATTTTGCATGCCCAATCACTTATGCTGTTTTTCCAAGTCTGGAAGCTGGTATCCTGCAAACATCAACTTTCTTATAATCTTACATTACCGTGGATGCAATGCCACTGCTTTTACAATATAGGACAAATGAACACATGACCACGTAACAAAAGCTCCTCTCTTGCAGCCTGAGCTGGAAGGATTTGGCTGTAAGACAGCCCAGACTGCTGATGATATTCAGTATAGGTGAAGGCTTTAGATGTGTGGGTTAAATGTTAAGGGCTGGGACCATTATTTAATCACAAATTCTGTAAATACATTATTTAAAAGCCTGTTTACAGGAAAAATTATATTACTTAAATAACCCAATTTTGCCATCCTTCTTAAAAAATTTTAAAAATCTCCACCTTAATGCATATTTATACTATTTATAGAAACATGAAACTCGATTTACATAAATGAGCATATGGCTAAACCACAGTCGGGGCATGAGTAAAACCAAAGACCAACTGATTTCCTCACAAAATAATTAACTTCGAAAAAATAAGACTTCAGGAATAGTTATTCTAACCAACGTAAAGAGCAAAGGGTATAGAAAATAGCACAGAAGGATTGAGTAGATGCTCTTCTATATGCAAAATCCTGTTGCTAATAAAAAATCACATCCATTTTCTTCTTTCCAAAGAAAGTTCCAAATTACCACAGGATCTTAGTTTATAGAATAAACCCAACATTTGCATGGAGCCAATTTGGTCTTTGCTTATCAGGTATTTCCATGGCTTCTCTGTGTTGCCTTGTAACGAGACAAATTATACAAGTTGATTCTTACTTACATATTTTATTTTGATTATTCGCCTGGGCTACTCTCAAGTGTTAAGAATGCATTTTATGTTGTATCAAGTGCTTTCCTGCATTCCAGAACATGATGAAAGAGGAATTAAAATGAAAATGGCTTTCCTTTTGTAAATAGCCAGCAAAAGGATGACCACATTTCTTCTTTATCTCCTGGGCCAATCCTCTGTTGTCTTGTTCATTTAGTCAAGTTGTAGCTTTAAATCTACAGTTCCTTCTGATGTGGCAAAAGCACAGAGAGCGGGCAGGTCTCTGGTCTGATAATCCTCCCATCTGTTCCTGCTGCAGACAGGAGTCTGAAAAGCCTCCCAGCCACCATCCATGGAGAAGTGGCTCTGCCTCTCCATCACAGAGAAGACAAGAGAAGTATCAGATGAAATGCTTACCATCTTCCATCCATGGAAGGAAAAAGGAGCCCTGAAGTATACTCCCCCCTCCTAAATCAAGGGCTGATCCAAGTAGTCATGACTTCATGGTGCTTGAGCAAACCAAGTCCAACTCACACTGAAATTACAACTGAAAGTAAACCAGAGCCCAGTAAGGGGTTTGCAGCTTTCCCTGGCCCACAAGGGGTGTGATGCTCGTGGGTACTGGCTGAGGAACTGTCCTTCCGACTCACACCAAGTCAAGGAGGGCTGGCAAACACTCAATATGCCCAATACAAACCCAGTCCTGCAAACAAGCACGGAACTAAACTGCTTTACACCAGATGTTCCCATCCAGTCCTAGGTACACCACTTATTTTTAACCAAATTACAATACACCACAGCCCCACCCCATTTCCTAATTCTGCACTGCCAGGTCACTCCTAACTGAAGCCAGTTGTTGTGGGTACCCTACAAAGCAGCTGGGTGGAGCAGCAGCAATTTGGATGTTGTGTGCAGGGCAGCTGTTGATAGAAGATGCTCCCATTTCCATGCCTGTGCCAAGGCTGTGGTGCTCTGTACTTGTGGTCAGGGCACAGTGTCCATCAGCGAGCAAAGAGGGGGTAAACAGGCACTGATACCTCACTTCACGGTTCATTTCCTTACTTGGGAGGGCTTGGGCCAGACAAATATTGACCTTGTCTTGATGCTTATCTTCCCTGAGGCACTCCTGTTTATTTAGGGATAAGTGGTTTCTAGTGATGGAGAGCAGCGTGGGCTTGTGGAGGGGACTGGAGACCTCTGCCACTGTATGATGTGTCTCAGGAAAGGCTTCCCATCTCCCTGATCCTTTCCCCAGTCAAGCTCATAATGTTTGGTCCCCTCTCACCTACCAGGGAAGTGATGGGAAGAGGGTCTGGGCCAGCCCTGTCACCAGCCACTCACCAGATCTTAGGTGGGTGTGAGCAACCACGAAATCCCAGCCCCTGACCCCAGCAGCCTGCTAGGCAGAGACCTCCCTCCACCCAGAGATGCACGCTGCTGAGACCTTCAGCTGTAATGCAAACAGAGGAAGGAAAAAAAAAGCCATTTAAAAAACCCTAAATCAACTGACTTCCTATTGTTCCACTTCTCTTCAGGGGCAACCCCTCTGCCAAGTTCCGTCTATGTAAAGCAATCTTTCTGAAAAGAGTATCTGTCAGCGACGATTAGCAGGATTGCCAAAGAGGGAATATTATGCAGAGGTCCAATCCAAAAGTTTCCTATTGAATTTTGTTTAAGAGCAGGGGAAAGAATCCAAACTGATCTTTCCAATAAGCCATTTTAATTACTCAATTTTCAGAGGGATGCTATATAAAAAAGCCAAACCAAAACACTAACAAGGAGAGCTAAACAAAAGTAACTTGCACAGTAAGTGTACAAAATAACAATGCCCGGACCACAGATTTGGATGAGAGGTTTCGGAAAGGGAAACAAACTTGGTAATACCTGCTTTTGAGTGAACATCTTACTTACACCACAGTTTAAATAAAGTAAAAAAAAAGCAGAGAAATGGCCAAAAGTAACACGATTCTGATTGTCACTGCAATTAAAGAGTATGGCCCAGCTATTACTGAAGCCACTCCAGGCCCCCTGCTCCAAAGAACAAAACCACAGCCAGAGTTGCTGCTTGGGCACTTGCTTCAGATGGAGACATTAACTAATGGAGCCCCATTTAGAAACCCTTCCAAAATGCATGAATTCAGACCCTGTCATCTGCTTCAGCTCTCAGTACAGAGGGGATCTTTGCTAAGTTGGTTGCAAAAGCATGCACAGTAAAGCAAAGTGATATGAAAACCAAACCTAGTTAAAATTTAATACAGAGAACTCAAGCTCCAAATCACAGAGCAGACTGCTCCA
This sequence comes from Lepidothrix coronata, assembly GCF_001604755.1. Classification (NCBI taxonomy): domain Eukaryota; kingdom Metazoa; phylum Chordata; class Aves; order Passeriformes; family Pipridae; genus Lepidothrix; species Lepidothrix coronata. The sequence goes on along the minus strand of NW_016690345.1, from coordinate 927,633 downwards.
CATAATAAATCATTCCTCATAACAAATCCCACCAGGTTTTGATGACATTTAAAGGCCCAGGTCTTGACTCAGTGCTTAGACAATGGCTTTAGACAATGCAAAATCATTCCAGGGGACTCAGCCTACAAAGGCAGACCGTGGCAAGAGTCTAATGTCATTGGTGGTATCATCGTTAATAAGGTTTAAGTTCCCTTATTTACGTCTCCCATCCTCTTTCAGGCTTGAAGGTTGTAATGATTTTCTTCCTTAAGTGAGAAATGAGGCTGCTCCCAAGTTTTGAGCAAATGCCTAAACAAATCTCAACTTTAAAACGACAACCTGGGCATGACTGTTCATCCTCAGCAAGGTCCGAAACGCTCCCCCAGCCCTGCTGTGCACATCAACCGCTCTAGGTAGAGCTGTGCAAAGACTGGGTCAGAACAAACTCAATGTGGAGCTTGGAAACTGCTGTTTTGGAAATGAAGTCAATAACATAGGAGAAACAAGCAATGGGAAATGGCTCTTTTGCTTGTCTTTTAAGCCTCCAATGCCAGATTCCCACACTGGGTTACTATGAACTCATTTGGCAAGACATGGAGGGCTTGGGCTACATGGAGGAATCAGGGATTCACATAAGATTTAAGAAAATAGGTGTACACCCCTTGAACAATCTATAGTTTTCTTTAATGTTCAAGAGATGATAGTTTTAAGGAATTCAGCATTCTCCTCAGACATCTTATGACAGTCACTCAAACTGGTTTGGGTGTCAACTACATGTGGTTGATGCCTTGTGATGCCACTTCCCTTTCTCCAAAGTCTTACCAACGGGCCAACATGCCCCCAAGCTATTTTCTTATACAAATAAAATATGATGAGATGGACCCGGCCGACAGATCTGTCCTTCAGTTCGCACAGTACCCACCACATTGCTCTGGTTTTACAGCCAGTTCCCCCTTCAAAACAGGAATAAACATCACTTGAGACATAAACACTCTGCTAGGCAGTAGCAGCCAAGCACACACGCCAAAGTGCTCTTCTGAGTCAGCACCCCAACGTCAGTGATGACCGTGGTCAGGTTGGTCATTTATTACCTGAAAATTAAAGACAGGTCCTGCCTCTGAAATTTTAAGATACGAGACAGCTTTTGTCTATCAGCAGTTCCTGCTGTTTCACAGAAGTCTGACAGGTCCCTGCATAAGGGAAGCAGATAATCTAATAGATGGGAGGAAGAGTCAGCATATGCATGTGGAGACTGAAATGCATGGAGCAGGTGACCAGGACCTCCCACAGATGAAAGACAGCTTGTATCAATGTCTGCAAGCAGAACCGTTTTCATCCCCCAAAAGTGCAGGACAGGGGTGTAGGATAAAGGCCATAGGAGACTTCAGACATTAGCATGCATTAATCTGACATCAGGGATGTTAATATATTGTCCAGAGGCTTTTTCATCCTCCATCCTGGATGATGATTCCTCCACAAAAAGCCAAAATATTCAGCATCACATCTGCATCCAGAACAACTACACCATGCCCACAGCATCCTTCTGCTTTCTGGCTGTAAAGGAACTCCAGTGTTTCCCAAAGAGAATGAAAAATCAAGAAACATATGCTTCCCATGTGATAATTCTTTGAAGGTGATCTCTGTAACTTGAGGAACCTCAGACCTCCAATTCAGCACTCCCACTCGGGTTTTGGGACCAGCACAAGCCCAGGGAGTGTGCACAGCTATTCCTCTGACCAAGCCCAAAACAGCACAGTCTGACATTGGAAAAAGGAATGCAAATTGGGCTTGTGAACCCTACCCCTGCTCTGACAACAACAAACACCTGACCACATCTTCCTTCAGGCTGCTGCCTTACAGAAGAAATGACACAAATGTACCAATGCTCACCAGCCACAATGCAGAGACCTCAAGAGGAAAGGAGACAGTAGAATCCTATTACATCGCAGGTAGCAAAAGAATAAAAGCAAAACCAAGATTTCACTTCTGAAGAATAAAAAATTGGCTTCATGGCTGTTTCACGGGCTTCTACAACAAGAAGTCCATGAAACAATGGATTTATATTTTTGCCTGCTCTATTAGATGTAGTTTGCAGACAGCAGAAGGGGCTAGAATGCTTAGGAGATAAACTAAGAGCAGGTATTCTGCATGCTCCTCATCAGGCAGTTGGTTATTCATGTCTTCTACTTGGCTGCAATCCTTTATTTGGAGAATTGAATTTGGAAGTGTTCACCTTACCTCTTCCTAGAACAGGAATCCTTCGCTCTGCTTTCTAAAGGAGCAGTTTTATTCCCTCAAGAAGGATTCTTTCAGGCTGGTATATAATGCATCAGTTCAAAATTTTCAGCCCAGAAATGAGAATGTCATCAGGTTCTCATTCACTGAAAGAGAGTTTTCATGGATCTGGCCCTGGAATCCCTCAAAGAGGTTATTGTACTGCTGAGGTCCTCAGAAATAGGTAACTCGGGGGCAATTTTAGCCAAGCTTCCTCCCTCCAGATTTGAATGTGATTGCTTTCAAATTGCTGCAGACCTGCCAAGCCTTGCTCATTTTGGAGCCATTTTTAAGGCAGTTTTGAAAGCACCTCAATGCCACAGAGAAAGGTGCTTGGTGTTCAAAACAGTATTTTCCCAAACCACCCCAGCAGGTCTCCGGCCCCCAAAAAGCAGAAGCTGAAGGCAAAAACTGATGGTTGGGTTCGTGGGCTGGGGACGACTGCAAGGGGAGAAAGGATGGAAAGGCAAGAGGGGAGCAATTAGACGGGTTAGAGAGAAATAGTGGTAATGACTGGAGATACCAGGGTATGGCCACTGAGTGGAGATTTCAAGAGGTGGAAAGGGCCAGAGAAATGGAGTCAGAGAAGGAACAGGGTTTGTCTGGCCTGTAAATAAATGGAGCAATGGAGTGAGCAGCTTACCTGGGAAGGCTGAGCTGAGGAGCACAGTCAGGAAACCGAAGCACGATATTTTGTTAGGAGAAGAAAACAGGAATTACAGTGTTTGGCATTACTGGCAGTGGAATACATAAAGCATTTGGTAATGGGACAGAAGCACAGTCAAATACTGTGCTGAGCATAGCATGAAAAACCCCCCTTTCATTCCCAGGCCATTCATTACTGGGGGAGGATGGAGAGGTGGGATCCACTGCTCGTCAGTGAACTCCTACAACCCGGCACTACAGCTGCAGGCACGGAAGGAGCCGCTATGTGTGGGGGGGAAGGCAGCACAACGAGCCCTCGGGGTGCATGGGTGCTGCTCTGCCTCAGCCTCTGACCCTCCTGGCTGCTACCCCATCCCAGCACTGCTCTTGCACTCCTCTGATGGAGAGCTCTGGCAGAGCCACCAACACTTTGCTGCAAAGGAAATGTAACCTTGTTCCATCAGCAGCAAACGCTTTCCTGAAGTAAGACAGGAACTGCAGTTACTTCTTAAAGGTCAAAGCTCACTCGTGATAACCACCCACTGCCTTGCTTTAATTTCCTATTCAATAGTTCCTTGGATTCAGTATTTCTGTGGTGCTTGGCTCACCATGCTGGAGCTGTGCCCTGCCAACTCCTCCCTCCCTAGGGCAGCTGTGACAGGAGCAGGGTCCTTGAGCCACAGCAGGTTTGCAGCACAACGTTGGCCTGAGCAGTCAGCAGTCCTCGCACAACCGTGCAGAGATGCTCCCACCTCCCCAGTACCACTGGACGGCAGCTGGACACTCAGCACCACCCACCCTGTGGGGCCAGAGAGCTCAGCTGCTGAAACGGGATGCAGTGACAAAGTCGAGGGGCTCCAACAGCCCCTCAGAAGCCACGGTGGTCAGGTACCACCAGGACTGCACTGGAGCTGCCTCCAGTGGCAGAGGCAGCCTTTGGCTCGCTTCAGGGATGCTGGGAACAAAACAGAGCGGAAGGCTGCACCTTTGCTCCTCACCAGGCTGTAACTTTAGAGCCCAGGAACCTGCTGAGGAACCTGTAACCTGTACCTTCAGTGCCAGCCACAGAGACGAGCTTGTTTTCTCCCCTTCAGGTGTGCGTGTGCCACCACTGGCATAGGAAGAGGCCGGGGAGACCATGGCCCCCCAGCTTCTGCTTGGGGCTCCTCTGGACACAGCTCTTTTCCCCAAAACCTGTGGAGTGGTGGCCTTGTGTGGGAGGGGAGCACCCCACTTTGGGGAGTGAGTGGCTGGAGATAAACAGAGGCGCTGGAGGAGTCGGCAGGCTGGGGGCTGCACCTCTCGGGTGGCTCTGCCTTCTCAGCCAGCAACCGCTGCCGATGGAACACCAAAGCGGTGTATGGAAACGTTTCCCATTTCTGTGGAACGAGGGCTGTCGTTCCCACACTCCTACGCGATCCCCAGAGCGGCGGCAGGGCTGTCACTTGTCACACACCCCCTGTGCCCAACAGCAAAACTTTTCCAGCAGTTGCTAAAGGCAGAGAAAAGGGAGGAAAAGAGCGGAGGGCAAGCAAAGAGGCTCGGGGAGCAGTCGGACGGCGCGGAAGGGAGGCAGGGCTCCCGGGCTGGCGGGGCTGGGCTGCGCTCCCCGCCCGCCGCCCATTGTCCCCGTGCCGGTGCCGGTCCCCGCGCACTCACCCGCGCCCTCGGCGGTGACGATGGCCTCGGGGGAGATGCAGACGCCGCGGTCGTAGAGCGGCAGCTCGTCGCAGGCCAGGCTGTCGGGCCAGGTGTGGCTGTAGCGCAGCAGGACGGGCTCGCAGCCGGCGCGGGCGCGCTCGCAGACGGACTTGCAGGGCTTGATGGGCTCGTGCTGGAAGTCGATGGTGCAGATGGGCGCGTACATGGCGCAGAGGAAGAAGAGGAGGTCGGGGCTGCAGTTGGTGCCCAGCAGCCCCTCGAACTGCTCCATGGCCAGCACGGCGTTGGCCTGCGTGCTGTGGTGCAGGTGGTTCGGCATCTTGGTCATGTTCCAGGGCAGCGGCTTACACAGCGGGATGCGCACGGGCTCGCAGGCCGCCCCCCGCCCCGCCGGCGCCCGCCCCAGCACCAGCAGCCCGGCCAGGGCCAACACCGGCAGCCTCCGCCACATGCTGCCCGCCCCGACGGTGACCGAGGGGCCGAGCGGGCACAGCGAGCGCGGGGGCAGCTCCGCCCGCCCCGGCCCAGCCCCTCCGCGCTGCCCCCGCCGGGCGCGCACGGGGTCCCGCCTCTCCGCCCCGCAGCCCGGCCCCGAACAAAGGAGAGCCCCGGGCAGGGGAGGGACGGCTCTGCCGGCTGAGAAGAACGCGAGAGAAGTTCGCCCCGTCCTCTCGGGAGGGCGAGCGCTTGAATTCTCCCCGAAGTAGAAACCTCGCTGTGAACGCGGACGCGATTCCAGACCAAGGGCTCGGAGCTTCGTTCACGCGGTTTTGTTTTTTTTTTTTTAAATACCTGGTTTTTGCACACACTGTGCCGGGTGCGGCCCTTAAGCAGGAGGTGCACACAAAGAGCACGTCACCTAGAAATAGTGATGGGTGCCCAGTTTTAGAGGAGAGCCTGTAATAATGTTGAGAGGCTTAAAAAAAGAGGGAGATTGGGCTGGGCAGCTGGGGGGGGGGTTGCTTTTCAGAAGGTTAAAAAAAAAAAGAAAGGCCAGATATAGTTTAAGCTTGAAGACCAGTGGCACAACAAAGGGGGTCCCGACTTGATCTGAAAGAAAGAGCCTTGATATAATCATAGAATGTTTTGAGTTGGAAGGGACCTTAAAGATCACGTAGTTCCAAGCCCCTGCAATGGGCAGAGACACCGTCCACTAGACCAGGTTGCACAGAGAAAACGAGCTGACATTTATTAACTGAATAAGTCCTTTCTAGTTACAAAGGTACTGAGAAACTGCTCGACTGTGCATTTGTTTTAGCTTTACTATGGTTTTAGGGGGGTTAGTATTCCAGCCTCTGCCCTTAAATCGAACCTGTGAGTAGAAACATACCTCCTACCACAAGCCAGTGCTCAGAAACCAGACCAAAAATGTGGATGGGCTCTGAAAGGAACCATGGATACAGACTCAGAAACACAGGGTCCTAAGCCTGGAAGGGCTTTTTGGCATTTTTTAACTTTACGACTGCAGATGAAACCTTGATCCCTTTAACTCTGCTGCCAAAGTCCTGTTGGCTCCAGCAAAGGCACATGCCAAGCAAACAAGGAGTTGTAATAGGGCCAGTGGAGTGGAGGTATTTTATTTGCCCACCTCCACAGGCAGGTGCTAATTTCAGGAACCAAAGTGTAGTTCCCCGCACTCTCAGAAGAAACTCTGGGCCTTGGAGACAGGCAGAAATGTCCATACAGTGTGTGACAGCCTCGGGAGCCATGGGTCAGGGGGCCTGTGCTCCTGAGCCTGCATCCAGGCTTGCAAAACAGCTGTGAGGGCAGGCAAAGGGGAGCTTGCTCCTCTGCAGGGGGAATCAAAGAGATCTGCTTTGACTTACCCTCTCAGCTCCTCAAATTTAGTCATAGCAGAATCTCAGCCTTGAATTTCTCCTTGCAGCGTAAAAAATATGTGTTTAAAAAGTATGTGGTGTAATAAAAACCTTACCCACCTGGTTGGGAACTGAATATACTGGGACCCTACCTGACAGACATTGGATGTGGAAGTGGTGCATCCCAGGGTACCTGAGTCCAGTGAGATGGGCCAGAGCAATGCAAAGGAGCCAGTGCTATGAACAAACAACATGACATTTTCTCTCTATTTTATTTCTGGAAATATTTTTTTTCAGATTGCCTCCTATCTGTTTTAGAATTCGTAACTACACAGGACAGCTTTTAAAACATATCCTATGCTTTGCAGGAAATAGGATAATGCTGATATTCCTATGCCTGCTATAAGGCTATCAATTAAATAAGTTTAATTTTTTAACCTCAAGTCCACACGAGATGACACTGCACATCTTTTTTTAAAGGTGTGGAGGTTGGTAAAGCAGAAAAGAGACAGAGGAGGGCTGTGGTTTCGTGCTGTGACAGTGCAGCTGCAGTGCTTTACCCTGCAGGTGGAGAGGTTCCACTAGCAGGGAAATAAAGCAGCTGGAGGAAAAGAGCAAACCAACAATCTGCTCCGTGTCCTCACGTACAGTTGCTGCACAACACCAAAACTGCCAACTGGAACTAAAATAGGTGGACGTACTTAAAATGGGGACTAGGGGGAGAAAGTGTGCCCTGTGCTATCTGGAATTTGAGACCGGTCTCAAAATAAGTAGTTTTTACTTTGGGTGCCACCACGCCACTGTTGGGAATTCTCTCCCACCACTTTCTGAAGATTCACAAAGAAAACAAAATCTCTTTCTACTCTTTCCATCAATGAGGGCAATGCTAAACCTCTGGGGGTGGGTGGTGACAGCAACTGGATTCCTAAGCTCGGACAACTCCAAAAGGGTTTAGTCAAACCATGGTATCATCATTCTATCAGCTCGGTGTCATGCATGACCAGCAAGAATTTCTTAATAAAAGTGTGCCCAGGCACAAGCTAGGATCAGCACTGCCTGCCTATGAGTTTCCTTTTGGGCTTTGGGAGGTTGGTACAGACCTATGAATTTAAAGAATAATAATACAGCCCATAGTATCACACAGAGTAATTTCCTAGAATAAACAACAGCTCGGTGGGGCTGAGGCCCAAGGCAGGGATTTGCCTCTGGAGTAGATCATACAAAAATTACAGAAAAAGTTTATTATTATCATTGTGCTCCACAAGAGTCACAGTAACCCACAGCAGTACATAGCACTGCCCAGGGCCCAACTTACTCATCCATAGCCCCATTTAAAAAAAAAACAACTGGGTTGCCTTGGAGTGCCATAAGGATGGATTTCAGTGGGAGGTGGCTGGATAACCCTCACAGCTCTGGAATGGCTGACCAGCTTTATTTGAGGGTGCAGAAACAGAGCAGCACGAGGCAGGCTGCAAAGAAGATGAAAAGCGATTGTGGGGTTTGTTGTTGCACCCTTCCCCAGAAAGAAACCAAGTAAGGAACTGCTTCCAGATGCCTGGCATTAATTTATTGCTTTGCTGTTTTTTCCTTTACACAGTGTCTGTTTTTCCCCCTTCTCTCCTTGTTTTTCTCTTATGGGAGTCAGATAAACAGCAACAGATTTAAGAAGCAAGAGCTGGCTGAGATGCTCTGATTTCCAGCTCCTCTGGTACAACTGTACACTAGCAAAACTTCACGGCTTAAAATATAGAAATATATGTATTTCAAGTTTAAGCTGGAGCAACTACGTTACTGAATAGAAATATGACCTTATTAAAAAATAAAACTGAAATTTGAAGCCTTCTTTGCAACAGTAAGAAACGCAAAGGGTTTGGCAAAGACGAACACGCTGCAGCCCAGGCACTCCTGAGTGCATTCATTAGGATCAGTTCTGTCCTTAAGTGCAACAGTCTCCCTCTAGGGACATGACACATCCCCCTATACCCATCTCAGCAGCCTACCTCTGTGAGCAGGGTGTGCCAGAGGAGGCACAGGGAGGATGAAAGCCCAGCTCAAACCATGCAGCATCTACTCCAGCCCGGGGCAGAATTCAGCAGATCCACAGATCTGTGTTTACGTTTCTAGGAGGAAAGATACTAAGTAGATAGTGTGGAGGCATTTAACTTCATAGTCTATGAGCTGCTGAGAAATCAATCTGTGTCTAAAACAAACAAGAGTATGTAGTGACAGGAGGGAATGGCTTCAAACTGACAGAGAGTAGGTTTAGACTGGACATGGGGAAGAAATTCTCCCCGTGAGGGTGGTAAGACTCTGGCACAGGTTGCCCAGAGAAGTTGTGGCTGTCTCATCCCTGGAAATGTTCAAGGCCAGATTCGATGGACTGAGCAGATCCGAGCAACCTGGTCTAGTGGAAGGTGTCCCTGTCCATGGCAGCAGGCTGGAATGAGATGATCTTTAAGGGTCCTTCCAACCCAAGCTGTTCTATGATTCCATGAAATTCAGAAAAGAAAAATCAGAGCGAAGATCAGGAAAAAATGCAGAACACGTGTCATTTTTCCTTGTGTAGCAACTCTGCCAAAGATGCAGGGCCCATGTGTGCAGGAACATTTGTATTTTAGAAACCATAAACCCCACTGGCACAGTAGGGAACAGCCTATGTTAGGCTGTACGCTTTAGGTGACATTATAATAAAAATCACCTTTCTCCTTTCAGTTTGCATGTTCTGCAAACTTGAGATCACTGACCTGCAACAGCGTTCAGAGAAGGTGCAAGTTCACCCCATGCTTGGGGGACTTTCCCATTGTCTTCCCAGTTCAGGCTGCCCAAGGGCCAGTGGGCTGTTGTTTATAAACCAGGGACTGTTGTTTATGGTCTGCTCCTGCCCATTCCAACTGAAAAAAGGTGCAAGTGTGACCATATCTACTCAGGCTGTTCCTAAGAATAAAAATAGCTGAGACAAAAATACTTCTTTAGAACAGGTTTTTGTTTTCCTGAACCTTTCTTTAGCAATCTCAGGATTACATATGACTTAATTTGCTCGTATACACTGCCTTAGAAAAACAAACACAAAACCACAAACCAAAAACAACCAAGCAACTCACCAAAAACAAAACCCTAAAATACTTCTTACATGGCTGTTACTAAAACCATAAAATCATTGACTTACAGAGTCATAAAAATGGGATTTATTGTACATTTCCTGTTCCAGCCAGGGTCTTGTTTCAGCTCCCTCAGGTACAAAAAACACAGGAGACTATTCTTTATTTTAATAATCTTTCAAGCTTCTCCATGGATGACTTGGAAGTAGCAAGGAAGAAGAAAAGGTTCTTTTAATTGCAGTCTTTCAGACTGCAATTTTTGGGGCTGTTTTTATTAGACAGCTCATTATTAACTGTCCCTTGCCCTCGGGGTCTGTATGCCTCCTAGAATAAATTTTTTCATATTAATATTTCCTCACATTACCTGTCTTCTGGAAGTCCCAGCAAAAAAAGGAAAAACATATTTGCCCAGTGTTTTGCATCCATCTTATGGGTAAAATTAATAGTGTGGCTAGGAAAATATGCTGCTTTATCTTTAAATATCAAGAAGCCTAACTAACATGCATTTCAAAGACAAAATTACGCCAATTCTGTTCAATATTGCATATTACAGGTTTTCAGTCTGTGCACACAGAAACACATACCTCTCCCATAGCAGTCTCATTTTGCAGGCTGATTTTGTTTGCTGCTTGGGATTTTTCCCAGATTTTTGTGGCCATGTCAGGGTTTACAGCTCCTCGATACTGAAGTTTGCTACCTGCAACGCTGATTTTCCACCTGGACATTGCAACATGGATCAGTGTTCCCGCATATTTATTGAAAGTGGTACGTGCTTCTCGGAGCACTCGGCCATTCTGAGGGCACCTAGAGCAGAAGACACAAAGCTGAACTTCCTGATGTGTCTTTGCCACCCTCCCTGAATCCTTCCAGCTCACTTTCAGTGCAGTATATTGTGCAAACCTGAGCTGAGAGATTCCAGTGGAGGAGAAGTGCTGCTCTTCCTTGTTTAGCTGGAATTACGATGCCCACAGCTCTCCTGACTCCGTGGTTTAGCAAGCATCAAGTACAGCAATGGACAGAACTCCCATCTTTTCTTTTGGGACAGCACATCTTAAATTTGGAGGCAGTAAAGGCACAGTTAGTTGGGCAGTACCCAGGGTCATGGACGTAGGACTGGGAAAGCATTTGCCCGTGTTTCAGAGCAAAGTAGCTCCATTTTCACTTAATTCCCCTGTTCCTCATAGTTCTGTGTTTATACACCAATTCCCCTGGGGCAAAGACAAAGAATGATTACAGTCACTTAACTGTACTGACTGAGATGTAATTAGTGTCCTGAAGGCAGTTCTTGCTCTTGCCTAGGTGGGGGGACCTGCTGCTGCATGGGAGGGGACACTGGGGAGGATGCTCAGCTGCTTTGCTTCCCAGCAGACAGTTTTTTCCTTTTTTTTTGTTTAAACTCTTGTTCACGAGTTTATGACACCCGAGATAGCCTCTGTGGTAGCATTATGTATAGATATTATAGATACTCCATTTCAATGCATTCAGTTCATTATTCCAATGTGACAAACTGTTGTACCCTATTACGATGCCCATGCATGTAACAGAAAATACATCCTTCCCTCCCACCCTGGCCCTGCTAGAGACACAACACCATCCACTGAGCCCTCTCCAAGCTACAATTACCTCCAGATGGAGTGTTTAAAAAAAAACAAACCAAACAACCCTGCAAAGTTCTATAATGCCCTGTACATTATGCAGCATTTCTAGTCTGGCCACTGCAGAAATAATTCGAGAGGTATGGCTTAAAGGCCATAACCACTCAGAATTTAATTCTATTAAACCATAAATTTACTGTTTCAGATTTACAACCTCTCTGGTTGCATGGCCAGAGCCTGCCTCTGCTGCTGCTTACCCAGATTTATTAGCAGTGTCCAGCAGCATTAAGCACCGAATCCCACCCGTGCCTAAAAATAAGCCCTGCACAAACAGCTGAGTTTTGCAGTCCCAGCCTAAAATTGCCAGGTGTTGAAACTCAGACTCACCGCTCGTTTCAGGGGGAGCTCATTGGGTTTGATGTGCCCCAGGATAAAGCATTACCTGTAACCAGAAGCCAAACCAGTTTGTGTGTATTTCTGTCGTGTTTTTAGCCGTTACCGGTAGGATCACAAAGGGCTCTGTATGGAAACCTCACACCAAATGTAGGAGAAGAAACACTGCCTTTCCTGACAGCTTCTGCTGACACACCTGCAGAGCCACGCAAGCAGCAGACACTCTAGAAAGTTGAAAACTATGAAACCGTAAGAACAATTTCACGTTAAGGAGCCCACCCAGACACACAGAAGTTTTCAACTCTCCCAGGGGAAGGTTCCCAGCTGCCTCACGGGAACGCCTCGCTCGCCCCTCGCTCCCTCAGACCCGGACAGAGGGAGCACACACGGCCGCTTTCCACAGGGGTAGCTCCTGGGTGCTTATTTTCAAACTTCACAACTCAGCTCCTCATCTCATTTCTGATTTATTGAAAAGATTTAAAGTGGGGCAGAGTTGCTGAGGCTGCAGCTGCTGCTGTGACTTTGTGAGGGTGTTCCATGCTTTGCCACTTTATTTTTACTTCCATGAGAGATATCAATAAGGGAGAAATAGGTGTAGAAAGATACTCAAAAATTAAGGAAGAGCTGGTGGTCTATAAGTATAAATCCACAAATTAGTTAAGTGTGAAGCCATTAGACATTAATAACCCACAGCCTAAAGTAGATCTTGTTCTTCTTTCAGCCCTTTGCAGCAGTCCACAGCATTCAGGATGTCCAGTGATTTACAGGACCTTCAAAGTATGCACCAGGCCATACTAGAGCTCTTCCCTCCCCCCTAAAACATGATTTGGGGAATATTTTGGGAACTTGGGGACTTTCAGATCATAGTTCTTCATCCCACACACACTTCAGTTGTGGCAGAATAAAATTTATGCCCAGGACATTAACATGCTTATCTCTCTGCAGTTGTATTCTCATGACATTAAGTATTTACTTTTAACTAAGAAATTAAAAAAAAAAAAAGTTAAAAAATAGGGTGAGGGGGTTGAGAACTAAATGTTTAAAGTTGCTTTACCTCTCTACTCAACAACCTTCCACAGCTCAAGTGAAACAGGAAAAAGCTAGTGGCATTTTCCCGGGAAATATTTATAGGTTTTAAGTGTGGCCATTTCGCTGTCCCTCCCCTAGTATTGCTTTCACAAGATCCATAAAACTAACCTCCCAACAAGCTTTTCTCAGGCTGGGGCATGTTGTTTGGGTTTTTTTCCCCCACATTTATAGACTGTTCCTACAATGCCGCTGCTTTTTCCCCCCTCCCTGACGCTACAGGCTTGCTTACTAAAATTGGAAACACATATCCTTTTTTAGCAATGTAGCTCACAAGCATACATACAAATATTTGCCAGTTTAACTGGGCAGGAATAAACCTGATCAAGGTTTTGTGACTTAGAAAAGCTAGTGTATTTTCCCTGCTCACCAAGGATTAATGAAATACTCGATGAGCCTGTCCTCTGTTCGCAGGGCTGTCAGTCACCACGCTGGAATCATTAGAATACAAGTTTAGAAAAAGTTATTTTCCAGTACCATGGGATTTTTTACTGGGAGCTTTCCTTAGGGAGAAGGCATTGCCTGCATTACATCCCAGCTCCAATGCTTTTGCAAACTACTCGTGCTCTCACAGCCCCGTCCCGCTTGACTCAAGGTTTTAAAATGGCCCTCAGTGGTTATCACTGCCTTTAATTTCACTCTCCCCTGCACTCTGGGGTCACTGAGTCCTTAACAGCATGTACACCTAGCAGCTGGAGTCCAGGGACCTCAGTGTTACACCAGAGGCTATGCCCTTACTCGCAGTTCTCTGTCCCCATCTCCTACCTGCAAAATTACGACACCAATACACAACTTCTCTTCTTTACCACTTGGATCTTCTGCCAGCAACTGGGATTTTGAGAAGCTCTGAGGTGATGTTGGTTTAAAATGCTCCAAGATCCTCCTTGAGAGGCATCTGATACCTATGGCAAATGTGCTAAGTGTCAGCTCTGCCAACAAAATCCACTACCACCAGCTGAAGAGACATTTAAAACAAATGAACTCTGATTCCACACACTCCTTAGCAAAGGGCTGTGACCACTTTCAACCAGTGCCTGCCCCACCATGGATTAGCCAGCGAACAATTAGTATTATATGATAAAATTCAGATACATTTTAACTGTCTTTTTGCTGGTTTCCCTCTGAGCTTTTACTAGATAAAAGTTAAAATATTTTCTTAGCACTTAATCAAAAATTGGTACGGAAATAGCAGTGCAATTATTCCCTTAATAAAGTTACCTCTAAAGGAAGTACCACAGGCTCAGCCCTCTGATTTGTTATCCAAAATAAAAAACTGCTGAGATGAACATTTTCACTTAACTGATCACTCAGCATCATTCCTGACATCTTCCACTTTAGACATACATGGAACTAAATCTAAACATCACACACCAGTATCTCTAGTGTTTTATAACAGAGTTGGTCCTGTCCAGTTCTGCTGACTCGGTCTTGGTAAACATGCTCATAGGAAGACACCTCGAAGTCTGACACTTGCAAGGATCCTTTATTTACAAATGATCCCAAAGCCAGGTAAGTTTGCTTCACATGGAGTGTGGAATAAAGAAGACACTTCAGGTGAAATTTTTAAATGCAATTCTGAAGTCTCTGAGAGATAATACAGATTTAACCCACAAAGTATCAAATGACTTCAGAGTCATAAAATGTAATCAGAGTCACTGAGCAATGTCCTTCCAATATTCTCTGAGCACTCTGTCACAAGCACTTTCCTCTCTTACCTCCCTTTTCAGTCCTCTTCTGTATCACCATGATTAGTTTAATCTTAATTTACAGTGCATTCGTTGTTTTACTTCTCTTTCTTTCATGTGACTATGCAAGGAATGGTTTCATTGTTGCTGAGTTCGTGTCCTTGCTGTTGTTAAAAAGACAATTGACTTTCTATTAGGAAATAATCCTGCTCTTGCCAAACACAAGACTTCTGTTTTCTGCATTGGCTGCCCACCGAGGTTCCCTCAAATTTAGCCAGACTCAAAGGCAAGGGCAGGGAGCACAAGAAGAGTTTGCAGGTAACCTGAAATAAAGCCTTTCCCATATTCCAGTTGCAACCTGAAGTGAGTCCTGACAAGACATGACAGTATGTGGTTAGTGGACAATGAACTGGATTTATGACCATCAGTGTTTAAAACACTCAGCTGTAACAGCTTTGCAGCTCACACCTGGACTCACAGGTGCCAGTCTAGTTTTTTTATTATTTACCTTTGTTTTTGTGAGAAGGTATTTTGTAAGATTACTATGATCACGAGCAAGGCAATAGCCTGGAAGCCTACACAAGAAACTATTCAAACACCGTTGCTTCACGTGAGGCTCAACATACGCTTTTCATTCTGATTTTAATCCTCACAGTTTCTCTTCCTGAATTACGTAAGACACACTGACACTATATCCAGTGAACAGGTCGTTTTGACCCAGCAGTGCTAGAAAAAGCATGACTAATAGCAAATGAATATGTTTTTGGATACAGGTCAGGGGGACATTTTGATTTTGTTATCAGTTGGTACAAATATTTACAGACTTCGTAACATGACAAATAGCAAAAAGTATAAAAGGACTGGTCAATTCAAGCAAAAAAACTTCTGCCGTTTCAGGGGAAGATTTACCTTCACCACAAAGATGATTCAAAAATTCTACTTAAAGAAAGATATAGGAAGAACTCTATTATTTTTGAAAATGGTTATTTGACAACACTGAAAGCAGTGGTTCTCATCCATGAAACCCAATCAAATGGGTGTAGCTGCCATTTAAATTACCTTGCTTAGCACTGCCAGCCATGTCCACGTTTCAGGGTTAGCCTCAGGCCTTGGAATAGCCACAAGGATTGAAATGGAAGGAGTTTTCCTGTATTCTTTCAGTCCTCGATTTATCAGCCCAATTTAGTAGAGAATACAACTGCATTAAATTACTTCTATAGTATCCAAAATGCATTACAGCATTAAAAGACACCTGAATTAGAATGTGAGAACAATTTGAAGCCTGTGTCTAAAAAAAACCTTTTACTGATTCAACAGGTTAATTTGCTACACCTAAAAACCTAGCTTTGAGTTTGATTCAGCTCGAGGGAACAATTCACCAATAAAATGTTACAGCATCAGTTCAGACATACCCGAACTTACAGAATTTATAAGTTACTGGTAAATAATAGACGGTTCACTCTTCAGTATGAATCACAATGCTGAATCCCAGGACCAGGGAAACTTTTGGCAAAAATGCAGTTTGGACACAAGGCATATTTACTTATGGTCCAGAATTCTTGAATCTGGAATGAATAAGCTCTGAAGTCATACAAGCCCATGATGACCTGCTGGAGAAGGCTCATATCTGTCCTCAAATCACCAGCCTTGTTTCAAAATTTTCTGGGGAGAAAGAATGCCATTCTCCAGTGCATCAAAACTAGTATAGTCCAAGCATCAAGTTTGGTTACCGATTCCTTTTCCTATATAGAAAACAAATTGCTACAGCAAAAAAAGGTTTAAAAGGAGCCCTTTTTTCCAATGGTAATCTTTTGTCTTGACAGACATCTTTTTTAACTATAAAAATAGTTTTCTGGGCAGCAACAGGACATTCTTCTTCCACACTCTAACAGGGCAGAGAGCCCTCCCCCACAGATTAGACATTTGATCCAAACTGACTCCATATGGGACTAGCTCAGCCCAGCCGTCTGTGCTCCAGGCTCCAGGAATTACAAACACATCTGGAAATGCACAAAAGGCCACCTGAGATGACTTGACATACAATGGCAACAGCTGAATTTACTAAGCTGTGGACATGGTGTTGCAAGCTCCAGAGGGAGAATTCCTTCTCTACCTTCTTCCCCAATAAACTTGGCTTACCGGGTTTATGGCAGATTGTGCAGTGCATGAACACAGCTTGCCTTGAGGACTGTGCTTGATGTGCTCTGCCTTCCACAAACAGGCTGAACCCTAAATAGCGCTGCAATACCTCAGCTGAAACCAGAAACAACAGAAATGCAGCAGGAACCAAGTAAGGACGCCCTCCCACCCCAACTCAAACACGGATGAGTCCATGATTCTCCCCCAACTCCCCTGTTCTTCCGTTTGGTTCTGAGCTTGCCCAGCTTCCTGCAGGAAGGGCAGCTGAAAAGGCATCACCTCAGAGATCTGTGTGCCAGACACCACATATATGTAAAGGGTCCCACAGAAACTACCGAGTCTGAAAGGCTCATGACTAAATCTAATCCAGTTGTGTCAGAAGCAGCTTCTTGCAGAGACACTGTCCTCATCACCTATTTGTCAGTGATTACCTCTGTTCTAGGCTTGGTTCTGTAACACCTCAAACAGTGGAAAGCCGACAGGGATCCAAGGTAAACAGACACATACAATCGCTCTGCACTTAAAAAGATTAAAGACACAAAATAGGTTATTTCTTAAACTTGAGTTTTTCAAGAGTCCATCTTGAAAATAGGCATTGTTTTTCCACAAAAGGCTACATTACAATCAAAATCTTAATTGAAATCAGGACATTTGAATGTATTAGATTATAAATATTACAGAATAGAACTCCTAAGTCTTGCATTCAACCTAATTTCTTTATGAACAAACTTATTCATTATGCTACTAAATTATCAATCTAAAAACAGTTCCATGGTTATAACATAAAATGCATAATTAGGAAAAATATAGATGTACTGTCTTACTTCCTTAGGACAATTTTATTCCAGTACTTTTTTCCTCTGGACAGAGGAAGCTATTGTAACTGAGCACACAACAGCTCTTTCATAATAGAAAAAGTTACCAGCATGCACAGAAGTTGCACCAAGAACAGGGGCTCTGTACAATGTCCAGAGCCTGTTGAGGAACACACAACTTTTATATGCTGGGGATTACAGAGCACAACCATCTGGTCAGCTTTCAGGCTAAATGAGCCCACACTATCCTGCAGGCCAATTTGCACGACTGATAAAAAAAAAAAGGCCTATTATACATCTGTCTCAGTCATGCCTGATGTTACGGTGTTAGCAACACTCGCCTGTTCCAGGATTATTTCAAGTTTTGTACTTTAACAATACACATTCCTGTGGGTACACCCAGCATCGCTACGGACTGTATAAATGCTGCTCTCACTTCACTGTGTAAAAGTAAGATTTAAAGGATAATGGCACTAAACTGACACTTTTTACATTGTTTTTAATTCCTTCTTCCAACTTTTTACAAGATTCACTATCGCAGAAGCCAAAAGGTGAAGGATTAAAAGAAGTCTTCACATAAAAGCTCTAAGGATTGATATTTAATGAACTGTGAGATGTAAATCAATGCACAACAGCACATCTTAAGCTTAAAATACTAGGATAACATTTATATTAAAAATAATTCACCTACGGATAATACAGTCTAGTGTTTATTGTATGTTATGGAAGGTACACTTGAATTTCAAAAATTTAAAACATATAAAAAGTGGTTAAGGACTAACATGTTATCAACATGTGATAAATGTGTAAGAATGTTTATTATACAGCAGGGTACAATGGTAGTGTTAATGCCAACAGGGCACCACAGAAGTTAGTTTAAAAAAAATTTCCACTATGCTTTATACAAACACCACCACTTGCTGTTGTTTAAGAGTATCGGGAGAGGATCTCTGTCTGTAGGATAAGCAGTCCTATAACGTTTTTAATGTTAGATAGTGTCATAGTACGTAGATCGGTGAAGGTTTCAAAATAAAACTAGAAATGCTGTAATTACTTCACAGAAATGCACATCCAATATTTGTTTTCAATAAGAACAATAGGTACAAGATTATAACTCTCCCTATATGAAATAATTTACACACAGATGAAAGCTACACTATCTAAAATAATCACTAAATACATTTTTCTTCTGGGAAATAAACAAGCAATTTTTGTTTTGCATGATCAATATCAAAAAACATATAGCAGAAGTAGTATTTTTAAAACATAACTGATGCTCTAAAGTTAAAAAAAAAAAAAAAAGGAAGAAATGAGAAAAAAGATTTTCCATGAATGTGCAACCTAAAATCAACCAAGCTTATATCGTAGTACAACCATATTAAGAAACCACTGATCAGGAATACAACTTTATGGAAAAAGTTTATAATTCACAAAAACTGTTCATCAGGCCATAAAGTAAAATAGCTCCACAGTTTACAGATCAAACTGAGGCCACATAGATGCGTGCGTGCTATGTCTTATCTCCAGTGAGTAGATACTTAGGCAGAGGATGTGACACTTTGTTTGTAGACAGCGTGGTATGCATTTCTCAGCAAGACGTAAGGGAAACAAGACTCCAAGAGATCCATTGTCAGGAATGGAGACTCCTGCACAATCTGAAAAATACCAGAAACACAAGGTTTTGCAGAACACCTTTTACTGCCTGCTGCTGATAATCTATTCTGAAGTAGATACTTCTGGCCTGCAGTAACCACCCACATGTTTCAAGGCAGAAATAAATAGAACAAAGTTTAAAATGTAGGGGAGAAACACTGCTATAAATGCACCACTTCTAAAAGCTTTCCTGTATATGCAGTCATCTCCCGAGAGATACAGAACACTGAAAGGAAACCTCTGAACGCTGGTTCTTTAATGTGAAATTTCATTTTAGTGTTGCATGTGCTAAGTGAACAGTGACAGTGATCTGAACAACACGATACAATGTTTTAGGCAACAAAGGACAACAGCAAAAACGTGTGTATGCGTTTGGAGGAACGAGAAAAAAAAAATCCTGAACCTTGAAATGCCAGGAAGGAGGACACTAAAAATGATTTCTACTGGTCTGGGAGCTGCAACACTCAAGGTGACACCCAAAAACCCCTGGCTGAATGATGCAACGTGAAGCCTATTCCTTCAGTTAGCAGCAGAACACAGAAATGCTCACCATGTCTAGTAGTAGGTAAACAGATTCTCTGTTTCTTGTAGTAGTTTTGTCCGTCTCCTGGCCAATCTTCAGCAGACTGGATGATGCAAGCTACGTAAAACGAGGATTTCAAAGCAATAAATAAAACAGTGCATTGATGGGCTTCTGCTATTTTGTTACACACAGCCAAGGGACTCTGAGCTGTACTAATAATGACCAAGGAAAGTAATCCTGAGCACAGGAACCACTGGGCTTTAGCCTCAGTGAGCCGTATTTGTCTATTCCTAGCAGTGATATGTGCTATTTCAACACAAAAGGCAAATTAATTTATTGCAGAGAATTTTTAATTGTAATCATTGGTTACCAATTATAAAGCCTACTGAAATTAATGACAGAACTTCCATGGGATCGAGGTCTGACTCCTCTGTCCTTTCCAATATACGTATTTCCAATTGCATATTTCCAATATACATATCGACTCACTGCATTTTTGTAAGATATAAAGTGATCGAAGTTTTAACTGCTTGAAATTGTACCCATTTTGATACAGAAGGAAAAGCTAAATTTTACTGCCTGAGCATTAAAGAAATGTCATCCTAACTGTAAATTAATAATATTTCATCAAACCACGAGCAACCTATTTTCCTAGTTTTAGAAGGCATCCTAGAAACTTCTAACATGCACTTAGGTATTTACAACCTCAGGATCACAGAAAACAGTAAAATACTTGATTTACAGATGCCTTGATACTTCATGATTTCATGCCTTACAGAAATTTGAAAAAAAAAAACCCCTTCCCACTTTCAGATGTACAATCATCATTTATGCCCTCACACCACGAACTGGCAATGTGTCTAAACCACATGTTTACCAGAAATGGATTTAAATTAGAGCACTAAGTTTAAAAATCTAAATCAATATTCCTCTTGAACAAATTCTGTCATGAATCAATTTGTAATGTGAAGTCAGTATACACACTTCAAAAGATGCTTGGTACGTACTCATCAGCATCAAACGGCCTCCTAAGTTCCTTCCATATTTAATTAACTTGGACAGGAAAGCAGATCATCTCCAGCACTACATTCTTAACTCGAGAGAAATGTGAATTTCTTTCAGACTAACAGTAAGTGATACATAAAAGGTGCTAGAAAAGAAAGATTAACAAAATATCTAACTATCAAGTCGTGGTCTGTGCAGTAAAAGCAGCGGTCTGAAAGCAGTCCATGAACAGTAAAAAAATGCAAACCTCATACCAAAAGTGTTTTCATCTCACGAAACTATACTGGTTTCCTTCACTTGTCAAATGTATGCAACTTGATACAACTATTTCTCTTTAATCTTTCACAGCCAGTAGTTGCATTAGACAAGGTCAATGGCCATAAGGTTTCTTCCTGTTTTACAAAATGCAGTGAATTTCCAGAAGTGAAAAATTCTTTTAATTAAAAAAAAAAAAAAAAAAAAAAAAATTGTTTCTGTTTTGTTCTGGTTACAGAAAGTTATCTAAAATAAGGAGGGAAGGGTTATTTTTTCCCCATTTCAGTGCCAAACAAACAAACAAAAAAAATCAAGAACCACTCAAAATCAGTCGCAATTTTTAAAAATTTAAGTGAAGCTGCTGTTTTAGCCTCTAGTTTCTGTTTTAGCCTCTAGTATTGGCTAATTAAGAGCCACTTTAAAAATTCAATTTCTGCTCAAGCAGCACACCAAAATGTATTTAAAACACATCACCATCACCTGAGGGCTTTTGATTTTTTTTTTAAGCATCACTAAGGATTTCAGCAGCTTTCATCTTCAACCTACATTGAAGCATAAAAAAATTGTTCTTCCCAACTAGCTCTGTTACGTGCTGCTACCTGGCAGTTCATGTTTAAGAAGGGCAGGCACGTCAAAAGGGACAGCACAAGAGCCATTCTGGAGTTTATTTTGCTTTTTCAAAGAAGGCAACTGAAGTGCCTAACTTCATGGGAAAAGTCTGCTAGACAGAATCCTGATTTCATATGCACTGCACATTTCTTTTTCCAGTCGTGGGTCATGCAGTGTGAGAGATGGTATGTGCTAAAATACTAAAGACTGTACTGAAAAAAAAATTATGACACCTGCACCGATTTGCTCCTGTTGCTTTCCAACATCACACGTAGCTGACTATAAAGAACTACTGCTCAATTTAATCTGTGTATAGATCTGTATTAACATGCTTCTCTCTTGTGCAACAAAAGCAGATTTCTATGAAATCAGCTGCATTGCAACTCAAATCAACAGCACATTTTAACAATTAGAAATAAAGTTATACATACAGCCAAAAATTCTTTAAGACGGTCTTCAATGCTTCCCTTGTGGATGGTAAATAAAGCTGCAGCAATCTGGTTGATAGCTTTTGCCAAGCAGTGAATGTTGTTGCAATGCCCTGATCAAAAACATAGGCAAATTACCTCAGCATCGTGTTTGAAAATGACAGTATTCCTTGGAAAACATCACCAAAGAGACTTGTCACAACTGAGGAAGAACACTTTGCATCTTACGCAGAGGGAGCAAAGCACTCTTGCACACTGAACTTGCCACCAGAAGCGCTGATCTCCCTTCCAAATGGTCACAACAACCTGACAAAGATCCCCTGGCTTTCAGAAATAAGGGAAAGGAATATATTGGAAGTTTATCTGGTTTCCTACAAAAGAGTATTAACACTTGACTGGGCTAAAAGACAGATGCAAGCAGGACTTTTTCAAGCTGATTGACCATTTCTTTCCCTCCTCTGTGTAAATGAGGAAGTCCTCATGCCCAGACAGTATTCTCCCAAGAGGTCTAAAGGCACTCGAGCAAAACTGTTGAATTGCTAATTGCCATACATAACATCTTGCCTAAAATTCACCCAGGCTTCAGAGCCCTGGAAGGTGATTACGTGACACCAGTTTTCAAAAAGAGCAGATGAACTGCTCCTCAGTAAGCCTGGAGTCTCTTCTAGAGGCAAATTAAGTCAAATCTACCACTTTACAACAAAATTAACAAGACATTTGGGCAAGTATCTTGGGGAAATGCTAACATATGAGAAGGAGTGGTCTTTGAAGGGGTTAACAAGTACTCAAGCATGCAAACACTGCTGACTCTTACCAATTCTTTTTGACCATTGTTGAGCACTGAGCTAATTTTTTCATTCAGTCATTTATCATAACTCCAATTTTCATGCTTGAATAGCGAGGTCAGCTGGACCCCATCACTCCACATGAGAAAAATCCATTTTTCCCCATGCATATCACTATGAAATTACTTCAAATTAATTGTATCTGTCATTTCATTACCCAATTTACTCAGTATTGTAATAACTCTCTGCAGCTTTTCACTCCTCTAATACCCTCAATAACTTTACATGATACAAAAATTTTCTCATCCCACTCTTCAGCCCCCCATTCAGGTTGGTATATGGATATGCTGACTAGTAGGTCCCAGTGAAGATCCCTGTGGATCTCCGCCAGCAGGCCCCAAAAATTGATACTCCTACTCTTATTTTTATGTGAACATTAGTCAAGAACATCTGTTCTGCTTAATTCTGATTTAAATTCGTATTTGTTTTTGAAGAGACTTGTTTGGTTTCTTTTTTTTAAGTGACTTCATGTCTCTGGCTGTAGAAAAAGCATCGGCCAGGGAATTCAGAAGAGGAACTGTTGCCTTCCAACCTGCAACAGGTTTCAAGTATTTAGAAAAGGCTATGGCTCTTGCAGACTAGTGTTCTACTCCAGCCTCTAGTTGCCAAATTAGCCCTCTAGCCTGGTATTTGATTAGCAGTTCAGATTCCTTACTGGGAACAAAAGTAAAAGTCTGTCAGTGTTTGAGCCTTTATCTGGAACTAGTGGAAGAAACAGACTTGATCTTGAAGAAGGCAGAGGGAATGCAGACAATGCTACAGCTGTCCAAGCACTGTCTGTATTTGGGAGATATCTCTTGCCAGATTAGAAACCTGAAACTCCTTCAAATCTGTGACTTGTTGATGGATAAATTCAGGATTTGTCCCAGGAATTTACTTCATAAAAAGCAGCATTTATTAAGTTCACATTCTGGAAATAGCATTTATACTGTTTCAAGCCAGATGTTTTACAATAAGAGTAGAACACAAGAAAAAAAGTAGTATTATGCAAGGAAGGCAGGAATGACAAGGTCTATTCTGTTTGTTCAGTTATTTTTGTAGAGTGAACATTTTTTATATGTATTCCTTTTGCCAGACTCTTTTCCTCTCAATAAAAGAACCCACTCAGTAAAGAATTATGCAACGCAGAGGTCACGTCTCACAAAATCAGTACCAACTCCTAATACAGGCTTATTTGAGTTCTAGATGGAACTTCTCCCCAGTCAACACTTTCTTTCATGCCATCTTATTAACTGGACTTACTTTAAGAACTCACAAGGCTTCGCCTGACTTCACGTTAAGAGTTATTTAATGGAAATGAGACCACGTAAACTAGAATATTTAAGCTACGTGGTACAAAACAAGTAGAAGATAAGAATGATCTGTTGTTTCAGCCTGCTAAGAACCTGAGGAAAAAGAATGCAAAGACCAGTAGAAATACTATGGGAGTGCAGATAACATGAAACAACTCTGCAGGTTACAGATTGTTCTTCCCACTCATAGGGAAAAGCTGTTAACTTGAAAACTTGTAACTTTTCAAATCAATGTTCAAGTTCTGCTCATTTCACCAGATTTATCCAATTTTTTCCACAACTGGAAAAGGCCACACTGTCTTTTTAAAATGAAACTACAGTTAACAGATCCCTAATCTCTCAAAACTGAACAGAAGGCTGCCATTTAAAACAATCATCTTGGGTCTCTCAAAAAACGTGATTTGCATACCACACTAGGTGATACAGAAAACTTTCAGAATTTTTGGTATTTTTCTGCTACTTTAAACTTTCAGAAGTCAGTTTACACTTATTTTGTGAGTTACAATTTTGAGCAGATTAAAAATAATGCAACTTGAAAAAAATAATTGGAGAAAACATGCTGTACCCAGTAAATGGATGCAGAATAAACGTGGTCTTTTGTGCGAGTCAGGCTACACATCACAAAGGAAATAGCTTGGACAGTTGAAAGGTGATTTTTATATGTGTTGGAACAGTTTGTCAGTGTTTTTTAAACTTAATTTTGTCAGCGTGAGAACTTTTTTTGTGGATTATATGCAAAGAATTTCCTTGAGGCAAAGATTATTTTTTTAAATAAGAAAGTTGAACTACTGTGTAGGAAATCTGTTCACAGTTTACACCTTCCAGATTCTGTTTCCAAAACCTCATGCTTGGTCATACAAACAGCATATTAAATATAGAAAAGACACCTTGTATGACTGGCCCAAAGCCAATGTAAACATTATAGTCTAAGTATTATGTTTTAATAGAGACTGTATTATTACATAATAAGTCTCACGCTAATTAATGCAGAATTTGTGCTCCAGCAATTCCACATGTTAGGACAAGATTGCCCCCTACAGTATCTGAACTATTCTGAAAATTTCAAGCACAAAACTGCTTTTTTATAGAAAGTTACGTCAAACGAGAGTTTAAGCAAACGCTATTTAAACTACTTTCAGAAGAACTTGACTAGATTAGGGCTAACTGATCTTTAAATTTTGGTTACTATGAAATCTAATTAAATATTCAAAGCAAATGTATTCAAGATACTACCAGGACTATTGTGAAGAGAGCATTCACAGCAAATATTGAGATGACTCTCAATACAGACTCCACATTACCTTCGATGGCAGGGCTGTACTGAGACATCACATTACTCGCCAAAGTCGGCAAGGAGACAGCCACGAAGACCATGAGAAGGCAAGCAATTTTATATTCTTCTTCTGGACTTATGTTTTCTAAAAAGAAAAATAACGAAGTTCTTTCATTAAAAGAAGTAACCTTGAAATATTTCCTTTCGACTGCAGGTAGATTAGAATGGAAAATGTTCAACCGAACCGAAATTTGAACCCCAAACCAACAAAACGTTTGTACTGTGAAAGGATGAGTATGATGTCAGTCTTGCCAAAAGACACAGGGTGGAGCTGCAAAATGTCCAGTCTGATATCTATGAGAACAAAGGGAAGCCAGTGCCACCCCCTCACTTTTAACCATTTAGTTACTAAGACTTTATCATGCTGAGCAGAATAGTCATCTTTTCATGCTGATGCAAACCCAGTTATTGCTCAGAGGTGAGGAGGGCTTTTCTTGCACTCTCCCTTTGGCAAATGAACAGAGAGTGACAGTGAACTCACCTCAAATCCCACAAAACCTTGTGCTTTCAAAAATAGCAGCATCATCACACATTAGTGTAAGATTAATTTAAACAAAGTCAACCACTGGTGACATACAAGAACTTGTCTCTATGCAAGCTGAATTACTAAAAGCAAAATATTTCAAACTGCAAAGGTAAGCATCAAAATACAAGATCATAAACAGTCATGAGAACATACAGACATTCCCCTCTCTTGTTCACCCAGCTAAACATTTCACCGCAATAAAAATAAACCATTTAAAATGCCCTTTTTGATACCAGGTATCTTACAAAGATATACTTCTGTATATATACATTATATACTTTCTGTATACATATAACAACACCTTGGGTTGTGGGTTTTTTTGAGGTGCACAAAGAAATTGTGCTTGACACTGAAGTTCAAATACTGAAATGCCCCTCAGAATTATCCGTATTTTCCTCCTAAAATAACTACTATTAAAGCAAGAAAAAACAACTCAGCATTTAAAAAAGTCATGATCTGATTATAACAGTAAATATCCATAACACACAGAGGAAAAAAAGCAATTAAATGCTCAGTAAGGAAGATACAGAAAAAAGCTGAAGACTGTCAAAAAGCACTTAGGAGTCTTAATTCATGTCTTTGAACATGCCAGAATAAACAAAACTAAAAAGCTTGGACAGCAGTGCCTTAAAGCAAATAAGAGGAAGCACTATACATGTTGGAGCATTAACATGTTTATTTTCCCATGTTTTTCCTTTGCAAGCTCCATGTTAACACTTGTATAACACACTGGTAACAGTGTTGTGAGATTCATGCAGCACATTCAGCTGACATTTCAACTCCTAACACTTCCTTAGGTGACAGGTTTGTTACAGATCTGTGTCACAGAACTGATCTGTAGCTGTTCACAAGACATTGCCATTAAATGACAGGAGTTTTCACCATTAAACTCCTTCAGCATCTGCCCCTTATTCTTTTCTAGGCCAACAAGTCAATTCATGTGTCTTTCAAAAGTTTCTCAAGCTAATGATCAGCAGGCAGCAGGCACAAATAATTCATGTTCTTATGCCATTTATGAAGTTCATTGAAGGAATACAAAGGCCTCAAGATACACAAGTTTCCTCCTAGCACTGTAAACACTTCTATGCCTGGGTACATTTACTTTTCTGCTCCATCACTTTTTTTTTTTTTAACATTTGTCCTTTTTTAATTGGAACTTCTTACCTGATTTTTGGGAAGACAGTGCTACAACCAAGGCAGGATCAATCTCACAGGGCAATCCAGCAGCTGATGACAGTTCATATACATTCATTGCCACCTGAGGCAAGAACAAAGACAACACTGAATGCTTTTGTGTAAAGATGATGAAGCACAGTTTTGCTGTCATGTTTAAAATGTTCATGTTAAAGTTTAGGGCACTAAGGAATTTCAGAGATTTGGCAAAAATAAGATAGAGACTCTAGATTTTGTTTGTTTCTAACCTACACTGAGCAGCTTGGTCAGTACTTTGTGCACCAGATTGTAATTTCTGTGTGTCAAGACAAACAAAGCCTGTATACTTTCCTACATTACCTCCAAAGAAAACACCCTGACTTCCAATTAGCTCTTTCTACATCTTTCTTTAATGTTCAAAAGAAACTAACATATATTCTCTACCAGATCTAAAGCATCAGCTCACATCTGCAAATAAAGCATTTTTAAACAAAAGCAAAAAGTCACAACTTGGTGAAACAGAGAGAGGCAGAAATCTCACAACATTCAAATTTCAGACAGATTCAGTGTTCAGAGATTTCAAGCACCAAGAATGAGACTCCACGTGCCCCTAACATTGGGAGGAACCAAGAACATCTTGAAATGTATTCCATTTTCCAGCCTATCCCGGGATGTATCTTTTATTACCATTGACCAGCATTCAACACTGTTGTTTTCTTCTCTTTCCATTTATTATTTTGACAAAGTTTCTGAAACCATAGTTCAGACGAACCTCTGCAAAAACAGGTCTACACCACATAAAAAGGACTACAGGAAGCACTAGCAATGTGTCATACTGCCATTAATATCTGAGAATTTTACACTTTGCCCATAAATTGTCATGTACAGTTGAGCAGCTCCTCGTAGCAAACGTTGTGCAGACTATCCTTATTTGTGTGCTCCAGGCTGGCATTTGGACAAGGTTCACAGCCAACAGGTTAAAAAGAATCAATAGAATCATAAAACAGTTGGAAGAGACCTTAAAGATCATCTTGTTCCAACCCCCTGCCGTGGGCAGGGACACCTTCAACTAGACCAGGTTGCTCCAAGCCCCGTCCAACCTGGCCTTGGACACTGACAGGGGTGGGGATCCACAGCTTCTCAGGGCAACCTGTGCCAGGGCCTCACCACTCTCGCAGGAAAGAATTTTTTCTTAAAATCCAATCTAAATCTACTCTCAGTCTGAAGCCATTCTGCCTTGTCCTGTCACTACATGCACTGTGGAACAAATAACAGCCTGTTTCTAAAAGCCTGTACAGACAGCCCAACAATTTAATATTAAAAATATTCAAGAAAAAGGAGAAGAAGTCCTTATTTTGACAGTCATCCCAAATAATAAGTTTCAGGGATAGAAAAATAAAAATAACATTTCATAACAAGTATTCATTTCATCAACAGCTTTAAAGCTATTTATGTTTTGCTTGGTAAATTCAGTACATAGGAAATTACTGTTATTATGTCCTAAAATATGCCCAATAGGGAAATTCTCCCAATCCACTGTACAATGCCTTGTAAAGATCTGTCTGTTGACATGCTTTCATTTAAGGAAAAAAGAAAAGTTTGCCTTATTGTCACAAAAGAAGGCTTTGTTGCCTATATTTGCACTGCTGTATGTGACAGGGCCGGGAGAAAGCTCAGAGCTGCTGATTGTCCACAGGGCTTAATTGTTAGCAATTAATTGTTAGCAGGCTCTCAGCACAGGCCTGGCCCTTCCAACAGAGCCACTTGCAAGACAAAGCTCTGGCAGAGTTCTGGGGGAGTACATGTGAGAGTTCCCAGTATTCCAAACAAGCACTGTGGACAAGATCACGCTGGTTTGGCTTCTTCCCCAGGCAGAGTCCTCCAGCATTACCCAGGCAAGCTGTGCCCTCCCCAACAAGCCCACACACCATCGCGCCGCACCGTCACACGCGACGTCTGCGGTCGGCACTGTGTGAACACCAGCGTGGCAGGGTGTTCCACAGCACTCAGAATTTATTTCAGAGACCTCTAACTAGAAAAAACGCACACCAACACACAAAATGGGTGTACTTAGGAATCACAGCAGAGCTACAGCAGGCAGAGAAAATCCAACAGCCAAATATTACATGAAGCAGAGGCAACCAGGTAGTGCCCCATGGCAAGAGCCAGGCTGCAGTGCCCAGCAGGGCTTTATTTAGCAGTACATAGCTTTCTTTTTTGCCATCCAGTGATGGATTTTTTTTTTCCCCCATCCAATCATTCCAGTGACTGTAAATTACTCCACTGAATTCCAGAAAATCAGCAGCCAGCACTATGCTCTGGTGCTGCACTATGCTCTGCTGATGCAAATGAGTTCAGCAACATCTCTGGAGATCCACTGGAATGTTTACAATGATCATCAGCTTAAAAATATCAGTGGTAAAATACTGTCTTCAATGATTACTGTTGCAGCCTTTATCCCACCCTGTTTTTCACCACTCTTTTGATACCAAGAGGGTGTAAGATGCTTTCTGAGAAGAAAAGGAGTGAACTTTCCTTCTCATCTCCTCTGGATGCTGATTCCTCAAGTCCAATAATGGAACATGATGCTTTGGTGATCAATAACTTTTTCTTTAAGAAGGCTTTTATTAAGAAGTGCAAAGGCAACTTGCATCATTTTAATATGATGCCTTAAGCCCCTAATGTTTTTTTTTTATTTTTCTAATATTGGTAAGCCTTATAAGTTCTATAAGTAGATTTTAAAAGCAGCAACCCCTCCCTCCTTTGTCCCTTGTCCCTTTGTCTCTAGCACCCTTGTTTACACATTCCTTAACCCTCTTACCCCATTCTATGCTCCCTATATCACTCATACCCCTGAATACAGCAGAAATGTTTAGTCTTTTGTCAAGGCAAGGCCTAGATTGTTGGCAGAACAGCATATCTGGGCCTAAACCACAGAATACGGTCAAGAATTAGGTAACTATGTACCCTTTGTGCTCTGAGGGAGATGAAGATGGGATGAACAGGGGGTCCCAAAAGCCCCCCGACTCAATTCTCAGGGGGTGGACCCGGGGCAGTCCAGAGTAAAGGCCACAGGGTGGGCACATCTGGGATTGGATGGATGGTGTTATAAAATGTAACCTCTCAGGCACGGTCGGTGTGTGTCTCGTAACATCTTAGCCTTGGCAAAATAAACCCTTTCTTATCTCACCCCTAATTAAGTGCTCTGGAGATTTTTTCAGCACCAAAATTCCACGGCAACAAATATAATTTTTATGATGAGCCCATACACTTTAAGTTAATTCTCCATAGCATTTCCACAGAATTCCTCTACTGTGGTACGAATGACAATGTTTTCTGTGACACTGAACATTCATGGCTGATTTATTAGCATGTGATTATATTCTGCAACGAAATAGCACGTGAAATTTCAGTAACTTGGTCTGAAAATAAGTCAGAATTTAACTGCTAAACAGTGTCTTTTGAATCATGAAGCCCATGATAACAGACTCTGAACCTTTAAAAGGAGAAGGATGTTTCTTTTTTAGTCAATCTTCATTCACAAAGAACTTGGTTTCTTTCCTCAGGGTTAACAGCAAAATGTAAACTTCAAGTTGAGGAATAACAACATCTTCTGGCCATTAAAAACAATACT
The DNA here is from genome assembly GCF_001604755.1 of Lepidothrix coronata. NCBI lineage: Eukaryota > Metazoa > Chordata > Aves > Passeriformes > Pipridae > Lepidothrix > Lepidothrix coronata. The sequence goes on along the minus strand of NW_016690345.1, from coordinate 897,190 downwards.
TTGCTCAAGAGCAGATTTCTAAAAGCTGTTTCTATAAAAGTTAGAGAGTTGTGCAATGTATATCCCACTACACATTTTCTGCAAATCAAACTGCTGCAATACCATTAAGAAGCAGGAATCCTTCACAGACTCCAACCTGCAATAAGAGATTAAAAACCAGCTAGGCTGCAGCTACTGTGCATACGTGTCCAGAAGCCATGTGATGTGCCAACAAGGGGTTTTGGATGGGACCATACTATCACTCAGAAGCAAAGTACCTTATTTAAGCTGCCTTTTTTTTTTTTTCTTTTTCAGATAGTGGTTTCACAAGAATTTTCAATTTAAGGTCAAAATCAGATTTGCAGCTTTTACATGCACAGAGCTCCAACCACACAGAAGTTCAGTTTTACCAGTTATACTGCTCACATTATCAAGCAGCTCTGCATTCTTCCCTTTATTGTTTAGTCATGTTTTAACACTTGATAAATTTTGCTCTTAATTCTTTCTATGAGAGTTCTCATATGTGATCACAGGCAGAAGGAGACTCGTGCCTATCCTTACAGTTGGTTGCAATTTTTTCCCCAGAACATTAGGAGGCTGCAGATCCACAACTACTAAGCTCTTGGACAAAAAAAGGGCATTTTTTGTGCCTGGATTTTTGACACTAAGCATGAAAGTCTTGCCCCTTGCATATTTTCAGCAAGCTCCAAAATGACTCCATCACCCTTTCAGCCAAACATTACCTTCATATCAGTTTCTCTTGGAATGTGATCTTTGAAGTCCTCAATAGAACTTACAAGGAAAGGAATGTGGTAGGATAAGACCTAAGAGACACAAACACATACAAAATGACAGAGATGACTTTCCAATGTTAATGATCAGTTAGACACTACCATTATTTTACTGGACTTATTTCCTTTTTAATCAATTTTTTTTTAATGCATTTGAATTTGTTTGTGGATTTAAGACATTAAAGCCTAACAAATGCAAAAATCAAGCTGTTTCAGACAAAATGAAACAAAAGCTTTTAAAATGTACTAAACACAGAGAACATTGAGAGGCAATGTTCTAAACTAAAACCTGTATGTTTTAATGTAACATTTCTCTGAACAGTACTCAAAAAGTAGATTCCCCCACCCCAACTTGCAGTTCAAAGTTATGGCTGAATATTGCCATTTTACCCACATTTTTAAGAGGTAGCATCCCTAAACAGTGAAGCTTCAAACCTCCTGTCATTCCATTAAATTAAATACAATGAAAACAATTAAGAACATATTTTGTTCTTCCTTACATCTCTAAGTGCTTCCTGTGCCAATGATCGGAAAGACAAGATAACACCAATAATTGTCATTCTCTTCAAAACACTGTCGACAGCTGAAAGGATAACAGTGAACAAAGTGCTGATGATTAGAAACTCAATTCTTCAAAATAAGAGAAAGGAAATGTTTAACAAAGTACAGAAAACAGCAAAGTACTGAAATAATGGCATTCCTTAAAAGAGCCAAAATAAACAGTGCTAAAGCAGGCTTTTATAGCTGAATCCACAATGGGATTTTCAGTAGAAGACTATCACGTTAACCAGGAATGAAACCTGGTACACACAGGTGTCAGTGCTGGATGCCAACACTGGTTCAGTGCTTTCTTGAGGCCAAAAATGTCTCTTTATAATAATTTATATTTTTTTTGCTATAGCTATGAGATGCTCAAAGCTCATCACTGCTATAACGCCCATGCACTAATTAACACTGAAATCTCACTTTATCTGTACATGAGAAGACTAGAAAAGTTTGAAAAGATCTGTACATTTTGCTGCTTCTGTATGCTTAACACAGAGAAATTAATTTTTCTCATTTTCTTTACAAAGACAACTATAAAAACCAACTCAGTGTGTTTAGAAGGACCCACAGGATAATCTTTTAAAGAGCGCTGCCATCTGGTCTGGCTTGTCGAAGCTGGTCCTCATCTGTGTTAGAACTTCAACATTCTCCACCACGAGTTTCTATAAAGAAGCAAGGATTCAAGTCAGCTACAGATTTCAGCATGTTAACTGGGTAAATGCCTGATTCAGGATATTTTGGCCCAGCAGAAAGGCAACTAACCCCATGGGGTACAGATATACTCCCTGTGTTCACAATGGGATAAAATATCAATATTATCTTCAGGAAATACTCTACACAAAAGCAAGCTCTGAATCAAACCCCAGAGCATTAGATATCCCTTGATTTTTTATATTGAGCAATGTGTACTACTTCTTAAAGCAAAGGGATGAAACTCAGTAAAACCAGACAATAGCTCCTCATGGCATTCAGCTTTTCGTAAGAAAAGTATACAGGTATCAATAAAAATGCAAATTCACAAACTAATCCATTCTTTTGGGGTGCTCCTTTCACTAGTTATGCTGAAGTTTAATGTTGGTAAAATTGAAAAATAGAATCAAGAATGTAAGAGTCAGACTGTTCAATCTTGATGCAGTCTACTTGAAAACTTTTTCCATTATGATATAAAACAAAAACAAAGATATTCATTCAAGTTCCAACACCTTAGCCTGAAACAGTTAAACTCAAATGCAGTAGTTTTCCATGTCGGTTTGACCAAATGAAAAGAAAATATGTCTCTATTTCTGATTTTTAACAGCTCTCATACATGCAACCTGTAGCATTAGGGTAAATGTAATAACTTCCCTGAAATCATTCTCTAAACACGTATCAGATTTAGTTTTACATTACAGAGATTGCATAATCACACCTAAAAAATGTCAGATCCAAAAAGGATTCTTGTTAAGAGAGGAACTTATGTTGTGCCAAGCAGTATTTTTAAACTCTCTTCAAGCAAGAATAGGGTAGTTTATTCTTACCAAAAATATTTTTGCAGTCTGAATGCATAGTACCTTATTTCAGAAATGGAAAATATGATTATCTCTCTTTAGACAGAGGGCAACCAATGGCTAAGGAAATTTAGATCTTTTGTGTTCTTCTTAAAATTGAAGAAAGTTTTTCCTTTTGCTTGAAGATTTCCATTAGTTCTTTAAATACTAAGCAATATCAAGGTAAAAAAGATGGAAGGAGAAACCAAGATATGCTGGGTTGGGGGTGGTATTCCAAAGTGATTATTAGTAGTTTTCTTTTTCAAGTGGATGCATTCCAATCCATCTTAATTACCAGAGGAGGTAGCAGGAAAAATTAACATTCATTAAATATGTAGACCTATAAGCTATTCCCATAAGATCAAGTCCACCCATAATCCACCCAGTGGACCTAATTTTTTTCTTGTCACCTTCACTCAGAAGCAAGGAAAGAAGGAAGCTACACAAAATGCAGCAAACTAACCAACTAGAAGAATTTTCAAGGTCCCTTCCAACCCAAACCATTTGATGGTGATCAATGTGTGCACACGTGCACACACACAAGACACACAGGGTGTGCTTCTGTGCTGAAAGCCAAAGCAAGACTGGTTTGCACTGACATCAAGATAGGCAATTTTAAACCAGGAGATGTATCAGAACTTGGTAGATGTGTGGCATTTTAATTTAAATCCCTCAAAACTCACCAGAAGGCAATATTGAGGGCAATAGCCCATGTACATTATTACTGAGTCAAGCTTTCAGCTTCACGAAGAATAACCAGTATATTAGTTAAGATTTAAAAGGAACAGGCTGGCATACAGTTCAGTCACTTCAATGAGGCAATTTTCCCCTTCCTTGCCCCAGTCTTCAGCTTCAGATATAAAACCAACACCTGGTCCCACTGTGGGAAGCAAAGCAAGAATGCTGAACCCTACTCTTAATGAAGTCCCCATCCTATTCTCTTCTTGCTTTCTTCCCCCAAACACAGATGCTTCTCAGTACTCTCTTGCTAAGCCAACTGCATCTCAGCCAAAGAGATGAACATTCTATTACTTCATTTTTTCCCTCCAAACACGTGGATCTACATTATGCTCTGGTTACCCTCAGCAGCATCAGAAAACAAGAGATTTCAGACACAATTTCAAGTTCCTTTTAAAAAAATACAGAGCTCCAGTGTAAATTGTGTTGATTTTGAGGAAGTATGACAACTCCTCAGTAAATGCACAATTAGAGCAGCAACAAATATCTGCCCTGTGTTTTACTTGAAATGTGCCACCTTGGAAAGCATGAGCAGCTCCTCTCCTTAAGCTTAAGTGAATAAAAGGCTTCAAACCTTTTGGGGCATCACACATCCCAGCCACTCAGCAGCACTGCAATTCAGGTGTTTACAGAGGAAACAAGATCTTTGAAACTGTAACATGGGATGTATCAAAAACACACACTTTTAAAAGGCCTGGTCTGCTAATAATAATAAATTATTGAAGGAAAAAAAATGAACGTTTCTTAGATCTCTGAAGTATTCATACACATTTTTAAAAACACAGCATGCAGGAATAGCTACAAAAAACTCCTTACTCTAATTAGTGGTTAGATATACTGAAAATTAAGAGATGTAATAACAACCTGGAATTAAATTTGGAAACGACACTAAAAGAAAAAGTCACATGAAAAGCAAATCTATGCCAATTAGTGACATTTTAACAGTATGACTATCCTGGGAAAGTAGTACATATTATTAAATTCATTAAAAATTCTTTCCAGGAAGAGTTAATTACATAGGCAGCAAGTAGGTCCCCTGTCATTGTCTGCTGTTTTGAATATACATTAATTAACTTCCTTGATATGCCCGTATGTCCAATTTTTTTTCATGGCACCAACTTTATTATTTACCTGTGTTGCTGTAGATATGAGGTTTATTTATCAGAACACAGACATTTATAATAAATGGTTAGTGCTGAGGCAGAGGGAAAGATACACCTAAAACTGAGGAAAGCTAACAAAGAAAAAATGACCTCAAGTCTCCCATCCATGTAGGCTAAACAATAGAGGCTAACACACATGGTAAAGAAAGTAAGTCCTTAGAGATAAGCAAGATAAATTTGAGATTTTCATGTTAAGTTTGAAGAGTCTTGGGCAAGGCTTCACAAGCACCCGGAGATCTTAAAAATCATTGCTCTTTTCACTGATGATACAAAGAGACTTGACTCCTAACTTAGGGTATCCAACACAGAAATCTAATGTAGTCTGCGCTGTGGGATACACAGGTGCTACATGTGCAAAAAACTTCCCAAAAAAAAAAAGAGGGAGTAAAATTCACAGCTTTACCAGTTTGATGCAGTCATTTCAAACAAATGGCATGCAGAAGCACAGCTAAGAAAACCACCTGCCCTTCCACCCACCAGTTTCCCAAGGTTACCTTAAGCTCAGCAACCTGTGACGAGATGTGCCACATCAGGCTCTCACTGAGGAACTTCATGCCATACGGTCCCAGAAGTTCAGACAGGGCTCTCATTTCTGAGAAATAAAAGATGTTCTACTTCAAACATTCCTCCTTCACTTCATTTGCAGCCCATGGTGTATCTAGCGATGGTGTTTTAAGTGCAAAAATGCTTTCCCCTGAAGTAGAGTTTTAGATACAAGAACTTGTATGGTAATGGAACTGAAGCAGTAGTCACCCATACATCAAATACTCACCTGTGTAGCTTACACGCAACAACTCCAATATGACCAAAAATTGGAAAAGCAAACCAAGAGGCAGCACGAATAAAAAGTACTTAAAATACTACTGAAAGCTAACAAATGTTAACTTTAAGACTTAACTGTTATTCCAATAACAGTTGCTCTAAGAGCTGCTGTTATTCCAATTACTGAAGCAATACAGTAGCTATCCCTCACAAACATTCAGGAGAAATATCAAAGTTTACCTGATATGTCAGAATATTCCTCAGCATTGAATGTCAACTCATTTTCTGTAGGTAAATTCACAAATGCCTTCATGGCTGGGAAATACGCTATGTGACCATTGCTGACTTGCCGTAGCAAAGTTTCCAAATACCTTATCAAAAAGGGAAGAAGTTTTAGATGAAAAGACACGTGTTCATGGATACCTTATACAGATAAAGCATAGCTGTGTGACAAGGGACAGCAAGGCCCACAAACCAAAGTTTTATTTTTATAGTTCAACTGATGCCTGTATCTTACTCTACATCTTGTCCCTGTAAAAAGTGAATTTCACAACAGGCAAACCTTAAACTGCTTTTAACAGGTATTGAGAGAAATAAACTTGTGATGTTGGAAACTTAAGAAAATTTAAATAACTCCACTTCTCCAATTCCAGATTTTTCATTAACCAAAAAAAATCCCCCCACAAAAACCTCTAAAAAACTTGTAATGAACACTCATGTAATGACTTACCAATTTGTGTACAGACTGGTAATGGTTGGCTCACCATGACTGTCTAAATGCTGGGTTTGCTGAAGCAGGACGTTGTTAAACACTCGGGTAATGTCGATCTGTACATAATTTTCTATTGACTGCAGGACTGTCATATAGGCTCTCACACTGGTCAACAGCTCTGAAGGCTTTGCAATCTCTTGTGTTGCTTGGTTATACATAGTCATTCCAACAATTGACCTTTTAGAAGCAAAAGAATTTGAAACAAATGAATTCATTTATTAGTAAAATTCGACAAAGATGCAGCTTTCAATAGAATACACAGAATGGTTTGGGTTTGAAGGGATCTTAAAGACCATCAAGTTCCAACTTGCCCTGCCATGGGCAGAGAGACACCTTTCACTAGACCAGGTCACTCAGGGCTCCATCCAGCCCTGCCTGGAACATACCCGAGGATGGAAAATTTTCATTTTACTTGAATACTTCTCCAATCTGCAAGTATAAAACTCCAATCAATGCAAATACTACACCAGCACTTTTAAAAACAGTTCTGGATGCCAAAGACAACTATTTCTGTGGTTCCAGCAAAAATTTCATGACACTAAGAATACTCACTGAGCCTTTTTTCAGTAAAGCTTTTTCCCCCTTGAATATATACATAGGAGCAATCCACACTGCACAAGACTTAGACAACAACTATTTTGGTAAACAGATTACTGTTAAAAGTCTCTTAAAATGCAAAACTTCTGGGAAATGCAATCACATATTGAAGTGTTCAAAGCATATTAACTAAGGCAAAAATTATTTGACCAAAGCTGCTGTCACAGTTTTAGTTTGAAATATCTGTAGAAAACCCACATACCTATAGTAAAGTATGAATTAAAAACGTATCTGTTAAGTAAATAAATAGGAATCCTATTAATGAAAAACAAATCTCTCTTTAGCTAACACAGTGATTTTCATCTTTAACCAAAAAGTCCAGACATACTTTAATTGGTTCAAATTCTCACTATAAATAAAACTAGTCTTCTAGTGATAGATGTTCTGTACATTAGGAAAGCTTTCAAGCTAGAGCAGAACTGCACGAAGGACTGTGTATTGCTTTTCACAGGGGGCATGGGTTTGACTCAGTATGTCCCTGAAACCAGGCCTTCAAGCAAACAGTATCATGGGGTCATTAAAAGCAAAGTCTTAGTAAACAGATACTTGTTGTAGTGTTCATTTTAAGCTTATAATGGTCTCAGACTTTCAGAGCTAAGCAAGTGGTACGTGCTTTTCAAAGGCAAGAACAGCAACAACAACAAAATCGGTAGATTCCTCCCTTCATCAGAGGTCAACAGGAGTTATTCTGGAGGAGAATATCAGATTATTTAAAGTAATGCTTTTGATGCTACTTCGATATGTGTAAATAAGTACTTCCAACAGTTTGCTTCTGAGGCAGTCTCTTATTTCAAAATCAATTCAAAATTGGTATAATAACAAGATTAGAGTGGCATTACTCTAGTCCAATCACACATGAGCAGGTTAAAAGAGTAAACAAATCCTAACAGTGAAACACTACGTTAAAAGGGAAACTGTAAGCCTTTGAAAGAAATGCCACTTAAAGATCTGACAAATAACTATAAATGGAACATTTAATTTGTTTGGCTGACAAGTTTTATTTCTTTCATGAGGCAAGTAAAAGGAAAGCAGCCTCTGACTGACAGTCATCTGCCTGTCACTTCAGCCCCAGTTCACAAGCCAAAAATTAAAATAAGCACAAGTGATCAACACTGGTTTAAGTTCACAAACCTGAAGATAAGAGCTTACTTTCATGAAGTCATCTTCACTTTTATGCTACCTGGTCTTACTTGAAAGACTGGAATGCTCCAGTGCCCTAATACTATGTCTTGATGATTAAAGCTTATTAACTCTTATACCCTGCTTGAAATATATAAGTAGTAATTTTTGGCATAAAATACATATGGGATAGCTGGGTGGTTTAAAATGAAGTCCTCTCCAGCAGTTGCCATTTGCCTATTTCTGTAAAAAATGATGTAAAGATCAAAGTAAGAACAGGTAGGAATACTAACTGGCATCATTTTTTATTAAAAAAAGTAACCAAAATATCTTCTCAGTTGGCTTTGTCAGGTCTTGAGTTCTGATTTTTAGGTTTCCTTTCAGCAAGGCAGTGGAAGTGAACTCAAACACTTGAAACAATCCAGCACTGTGCAAAAGAATGGTGGGAAGATAAGTCTTTATAAATGCCTATAGACAGGTGTCACCAACTCCCACAAAATACATAGGACCAGGAACGCAGGATATGGTTCTTAAATAGATGATTTGCATTTCAACACATTTTAAGACAGGAACCAACAATTGTCTATGTCTGCACACGTAACTTAATAATCATTTAGTTGGAATTTTACTCATCATTTTCTTAATCCACTTTTAAACCCTTGTTTAATGTAGTAAGTACACAGTATTTCCAACATAAATCAGCAAGGGATTATCTCGTGCATCAATGCTTGTAGCTCTACAATATTTCTTACTTGGTAAAGCGGATTTCCAGGTGAGACGTTAAATATTCCCTCGGGGTAAACGTGTGTTCCCAAACCACCATGTTCGGTACATAATTGATTGAGAAGCAGAGCTCAGAAAGTGCAGTGTGCAGTTTGTCCAGGCTTTAAGAACAGACAACAAGAAATTAAGGAAAACATTTAATGTAACATAAGCACACGTTACCATGGAAAGCACACGCTGAACGGACAAGGCCTCAAAAGCAGGTACAGGTCTAACTCTTCATTATCGTCTTCTGCTTTGAGGCACTTCTCTAGCATATTTAAAACCAGTATTTTGGCTAAGAACACATTCTGCATATTCATCTGCATCACGTAGAGTGATATGAGATTTTTTTAATTTATATACACGTCTTTTTTTTTCCCCTCAAAAGAACAGTTTGGTGTTTATTCCCTAACTGAACTAAGCAATACAAGTAATATTTGCCATGAGCTAGTACTAAAAACAAAAAAAACATTGGGGGAGGGAATCTTAAGCTACAAGTAAACTCTTTTCTCTCAACTTCTCTAATCTTTACAGTGATGCCTTTGAATTTTTAGGATTTTTAGCTTTTTGTAGATTTTAAAGTAGCTGTGTAGCAAATGTAGATTTTTAGCATAATTATATAGTCTGTCACACTTTAGGGTTGGGTAAGTGTAAACTACAATTCTATTACCCTATTTCATATCATATTTTCTAAATTCTTTGAGTTTGTTTAGACTCCTTCCAAGGCAGGAAGGAGTTCTGTTTAAGAACATTTGCACCCCAGGCCCGAACAACAAGATGCCATCACAGTCAAAGAAACCTTCAAGCTCAGAACCTTGGAGAAGCTCCAAAGGACAGTAATGTGCTGGGAAGAAGAGGAAGATGAGGCCAAAAGGGGTCTTAGGACCCCCAAATCAAATTCTGAAGAGGCAGGGCAGGGGGAGGATCTGGGGAGCAGACAGTTCTGGGATTGGATGGATAACACCATAAACTGTGGAACCCCTGGGCACGCTGTCTCCTTGCATGGTGCACTCCTTGCACCATGAAGGCCTTCATTAAAGGACTGCTCTCTGTCTTATCTCTACTAAGTTAAATTTGCCTGGAGATTTTTTTTGGCTCCCAGTCTTAAGGCAACAACAGTTCTCTGATGTTTGGTTGTTGCAACTGTAGCAAAACTACTTCCCCTTCATCAGTGTGTGTGTGTGTGTGTGTGTGTGTGTTTAGGCACTCTCAGCCGCAACACTAAACATTTCTTGTTTCCTTCTTTTAGCTTCCTTCCTCTTCACACTTCTATCACTCTACCATCCTGTCCCCTGAGCTCTCCTAACACCTACCTTATACCCATTCCTACCCTCTCATCTCTTACACCCCAAACTGTATTTATTAACCTTTCCTCTTCTCTCTTTCAGGTGTTTTTTTTTTTGCTTTTGCTATTCTCAATTTTTCTCCAGCCACTAGAGCCACAACTCCAATTCAGGAGCCAAAGGTAGCCAACAGTTTTGGAGCAGCAACAACTGTCTGCCCAGCCTGCACTTAACAGTGCTAAGCAGGGCAGAATCAAAGATGCCATCCACTCCTTGTACTCACATTCCCACAGCAATTAATATGACTACTGAGGAAGCCTAGTTACAACAGCACAGGGATCCTTTCTGTTCAGGAAAGAAAACAGCCAAGGGGATAAATTCAAGAGACACACATTCCTATTACTCTGTGTAAGAGAACTCAGCTGCTATACAAGGTACAGAAGCATCATATGCTCACAAACTACTAAGCTGCCATATTTACAGTCAGTTAAACTTGAAAAAATAAAACCAAAAAGCATTCAGAATGTAAAACACATATGTTTTGACTTGGGATTCAAGGTGCAAGGAAGAGAAGAGGTGGCTTACTTTGTCACAACCAATCTGTTTTTCCTCATGCTTTCTACTCCTGGTTTCTCCCTTTCAGGTTCTCCTTTCTTGCCAGTCTGTTTTTTTGACTTCTTGTTCACTGCTTGACTGATAGTTTTGGCACAATGCTTTGGCAGCAACTAGTAAACAAAAAGAAATAGGCCCTCCAAATTAAAATCCCATTTTTTAGCAGACTTCATAACAGAAGTAACACATGCTTCCTTTGACTAAGAACTACACAATTCTAGTATTAAAAATTCTTCTTCAAACTACCTTGAATTTCATAAAAGAAAACTGCCCCAAAACGCAGAGAAAAAAAGTGAACAGGAAGCAGAACCATAAAAATTCAGAAAGTTGAACTGAGAAAAATCTCAAAGGAGAATTAAAGTAGACACAACCACACTCACCTGGTCACTCAGTGTACATTGTTCTGTGCAAATGTCTGTGATAAGATTTCTAGCTTGCTTAGCCATTTCATCCAAGAACATGTTACACAAGGAAAGGCTACGATCTCCAATATGATGTCTCTGTTAAAAGGGAAAAATGGAAGCAGGATTTTCAGTTTCCCATCAGTCCCACAACTAACACACAAACCATACTGTACGCAAGAGAACAGTTCACTGAGTCATATAACCAGGGTATGAGGAATAAAAAATTAATTAGCCCTCAATAATATTGACACTGGGATATTATTTCTCTTTGGAAGCAATTTGAACCATGACATTGTCAAAGTCACCGACATACATACTATCATTAAAAATATTTTCTGTAAAAGGAGGCAAAAAAAGATTTTTAACAAGCAGGTTTTCATGCTTAATTTTGGAGCAAACCTACTTTAACATGTCCAATTACCAAGGTCTCTCTGAATGTCCTCTTCATTAATTTGTGCCAGCACTAAATCTATGGGCAAAAGAGCATGCAACTCAAGCTATAAGAGAAAGCAGTGTCTTTCAGACCACTGAAAAAGTCAATAATGAAGCCCTGCTGCATTAATTTCTGGATTCAGTTCCTTTGTCACTGGATCTGCACAAGCACAGCCTCTGTCTCGCTGAAATCCTCCTTTCACCACTGATGTTTCCCTTACAGCTACACTACCACACACTGTACACAGCCCAGCCAAGGTTATTTTTCCAAAATGATAATAGTTGCTAAGTCATACAATTCAGACATTGAATTCTGAGTTCTGCTGGCTGTGACAAAATGTGCTTGCTGCAGCTGAATGAACAGTAACTGGTGTCCAGTGGACTTTGGCTACTGATGCTTTACTGTTACTATAATTGTTCTCAAAGACATCTCTTGTCCTGAAGGGAAGCTTTCCTGGAAACCTTTTAGTGGTTGTCTACTATAAATAGCATTTGCAGCTGTTTAAAGCAAAGCATACAAGGGAAATAACGATATAGACATACTACTGCAATTAAGTTTAGCAGAAAAGAATTTAATGTTTAAATAAGAAAAATCCATATTGTGCGTATTTACAACAAATCTTATTAATCTCATTGTTTCAGATGAGCACTGTTAAGAATGAAAACACACTTTCATGAGCACTACATAAAAATGGCCAAGTTAATCCCAGAGTAATTCCAAAGTCAACGCACATACAGGAAATGTACAAAAGGATCCCTTTGGTTACAGCAGAAATAGAAAGAATTTCCTCAGACTCAAACTGCTTCCTTTAACAAAGGATCAAGTTCTTCAAGCAACACCGTGTTTTTTCATTTCTAACTCTAACCAACAAGGGCTTGCATCGCCCAGTTCTTACCAAAGCAAATGCTTGCATTATACTGTGTATCATTTAGGATTATTCTTTTTCTTACTGAAGAAACACTATTTATAATAAGCCATACAGAGCCCCCCCTCCACCTCCTATTTCCTCTTCCTAACTACGAAATTATAAACCATTTGACAGGAAAAACTGATGCTTCTAAGTTTTAACAGGCATATGGAATTTATTAGCATCTAAACCTGAATGACACCAGCAAAGTCATCTAACATTTGTACCTTAGCTAATCTCTCTCCAAAGCAAAGATGACAATACCTTCTAACTTCACAAAAGGATTTTGAGATCTGTGGGTGAAGAATCACATAACAAGGTATCTATTTGTTTTACTTCCATTTTTACCACTCTCCTCCCTCAAATTTTATTTTGCCATAACAAACATCTTCTTGCAGTGTTCAGCTCTAGTTCACTCTACTTTGAATGACAGATGAAAACAACAAGGAAATGTATTTAAAAATTACCTCTTCAGGGCACAGTTCATGGGTACAGCTCATAAAGTGAGTACAAAGCAGTGGGAATGCAATTGAGTATCTTGATTGAGAGGGAAGCTCCAAACACTGCTGAAACATCTTCTCAAAAGCACGACTATAAAAACTGATCAGAAAAAGTCAGTTATTAATCAGACATTTAAATGCAATACATATATAATTTTGCTGCAAATTAAGTTTACTTCACAGAAATCAAATATGCTACTGGCGCCAATTTGTAGTTATATCAAGAACTGCCCCGTGCTTTAATAATTTTTTTCAACATTTGTTTTCTACATTCACTTCTTATGCATTTTATTTGCACATCCCTATTATTATTATCATCATTATCATATTTTTATTCTGATGTTTGCCACACAGGGACTGCAAAAACTTGCACGTTTTGCAAAAAAGTATTAACAAAGAATCTGCAAATGAGCCCAGATGACTTATGCTACTGCTTGAAGACTCTCTCTAACAGATGTTCAGAAATACCTTTTTCGAACTACTTTTGCTGGAAACCAGAAATCCCAGTTTATTCTCCCACTGGCCTATCTTCCTGTGAATTTTGCCATTTAAAAGTTGCACTTGCAAGGACAAATCAATCAAGAAATGATAAAAATCTTGTAGGGTCAGTTTAGTAGCATACCAAAATATAGAAAGATCTGAGGTTTCCACCAACATCTCCACCAAAGAATCTACCATTTTCGTGTGGAAAATGATCGTGTTCATCATTTTTCCTAGTTCTCTGTGGTCCGCAAGACCAAGCGAAGCTTTAGATACACTGGTGTAGGCCTGGAAAGACACAAAAAAAGAAATCTGCTGTTACATGTGCAGCTGCTTTTTTTCAAATCCCATTGCTATTGCCCATTTCTGTTTGTGCTGCGCACAAGACACCTGTGTACTGGAAGACTGAGCACGGACTTAAAAACTTTTATGTTTCCACTAGAGATTGAAAAAACCCAGCAAACTGACTTTCAGTCAAGTCTCCAAATATCACTTGACTGTGACAGCAATTCACAGATAAACTGTAAACCAAATGTATTGACAAAACACAAATGTGCACTTGTAAGTCCTCCCTTAACAACGTGGGCAGACTGAATCACACCCCACACAGCTGCCAAACTGCTTACCCTCAACACCTTCTGTTTCTGAACTGCTATAAACACCCCAAAGGATGATTTGCAAAAATTATGCAAAGTTATATCAAAATGTAGCAGATTATCTATTTCAATATTTCATTGATTTTTAAGAGTAGGTTATTTTTAGACAGCCTGTCACTTGCAGTCTGAAAGCAATCCAGAAGAGCAGTAATTTACATTTAGGCTTTAAGTTAGTGACGTGGCATGTATATTTACCAAGCCTTACCTGCAATCTAAACCAATCTAATCTCATTCCTCTGAAGTCAAATACCTCTCCATCTTCAACTGCATCAGGGAAAAATACAGAACAGAAAACCTTTAGGAAAACAACTCCAAATTCAGATATACTATATCAGATCTTCTAAAAAACCCCAAAGGACTAAAGAATTATTTGGGTAATAAACCTCATGCTTTTACTCAAAAATTTTCATCCAGCACAATCATGCCAATAGAAATTAAAATATTTATGTGGAAATGTGTAATAACTTTTCTATATTAAATATATAAAATATATTAGAATACATGAATTTTTAAAATATATTACTACCCAACAGCATTCTTCAAAAGCTCTATCTGCAGGGAACTGCCCTGGAAAAGGGACACACTACAAGAAGCAGATACAGTAATGAAAGAGAAACAAGAGAACAAAAGCAGTTTATACAAGTTATCTGCTTCTACTGATTGCATGAAACAAAAAGTGATGGAATCTGCCAGTCTGTTATCATTTTTCCAAGTTCAGTTTAAACTTACCTTGTTTCACACTTAGTGAAGTCATTGTGTTTACAAAAGAGGACATGATGATTGATTCATCCTCTGGGCACACTGAAAGATTCTAAAATAAATGTTGTTGCTATTATTATTATTATTATTATTATATGGTTTATGAAACAACGTCAGCACCCATGCCCCATTTATCAGCTATAGTGTGACAAAAACCTTAACTTAATCGATGGAATTGACAGAATATTTCAAATAGTGCCATTTAAAGCTTCTAAATTAAAAGCTTTCACTTTTTAATTCATTGGTTGATGACAAATACCTAGGAAAGTTTGCTTTCAAACCAACAGCTGCTCAAAATAGGAAAATCTGTCAGTAAATGCAGCTATGTATTTTCTGTCCTGTAGGCAAAGAAAACCTGGCCATGGCAGGATACAATGGAGCCCATTTCAGCATCACTTTGCTTCCAAAAAACCCTTTCAAAACTTTTTTCCACTAACACTGACTTCGCCTGAAAAATGGCCTATCAGGTCGTCAAATTTTACAAAATACAACATAAATCCTTTCAGTTTCAGCAACTAAAAGGATCATATTTCTATCAAATAATACAATATAGAAGTTTCTCTTAATTCCAGCAATGACTGACATTTTCACCTAAAGGCTGAAAAAAACCCAAATTACCACTCAATCACTTGTCTAGTCTCATGCCTGATACCTGTTACGAATTAATGACAACTAAAATTCAAGCCCATTTTTTATTCTTGTTTCAGTTTGGGCTCCATCTAGTGGGGTCACTAGGGAATGAAACCAAAGCAGTTCAGAAAGTTTATAATTTCTTGGTTGGGCTAAATGTGAAAAAGTTTCTACAACCTCCTTCAGTGACAGTACCTGTTGCACTGTTTCTAAACATAACAGTGCTTGATAATAATAATAAAGTATTCTTATATGAATACCTATATATATGAATTCACACCATTCATAATAGTTATGAAGCTGGGTCAGGGGACATTTAGACTGTGCTTTAGGAAAAGGTTTTTCACCCAAAGGGTGGTTGGGCACTGGAACAGGCTCCCCAGGGAAGAGGACTCAGCCCCAAGCCTGGCAGAGTTCAAGAAGCATTTGGACGATGCTCTCAGGCACATGGTGTTACCCTTGGGGATGGTCCTGTGCAGGACCAGGACTTGGACGATCTTTGTGGGTCCCTTCCAACTCAGGATATTCTGTGATTCTATACAGAAACTAAAAGCACAACTCCATGTCCTAGAATTAAACAGTAACTTCCTTTATTCCGTAATGTTCATCAAAACCCACAAACCGGGAGGCTTTTCGTGAAGTCACTTTGGACAAAGAGCCCTTTTTACAATTTGCATTTGAGAACCCAGAACCCCAGTGCTGCCATACCTGCACAAGCTCATTTAAGACCACAGCATCAAAGCCAGAGAGGTACTGCACGTAGTATCTCTGCATCACTGGGCCGTATTTCCGCACGTGTGCTCGGAGCTCCTCCATGTAGAATATTAGCTCGGCTATGTGCCTAGTCAAGAAGGCAAAAAAACCCAATTTCTATCAGTGCAATGCTTCTCAAGGGTATTTGCTCCTATACCTTGCTTTTAAAACAATTATCAACAGGTAATTTCCATATGCAAACATTTGTTCACATTGTAAAAGGAGCTTACAAGGGTCATTTTCTCTGCAAGGTCAAATCCACCCAACAGGAGGTAAGTTAGCAGGATACCACCACAGTAACCCTTAAAGGTTTGTATAACTATTCATCACTTTTTTTGATTAAGAAGCCCTTTTGTAATGCTCAGTTTGAAAAAATGTTTTTCTCAGAAAGTGGTTACACTTGAAAAATACAACTGTAATAACTGCTTTTCTGTATTTTTTTTTTCAAGAAATGAATAGTTGCACAGGTTGTTTCAGAGAGGCTCTGGAATCTTCATCATTCCTTAGGACCTAAATCCAGTGAAGCTAGAAATGGCCTTGTGATTGTCACTCATTTAAAGTCCTGCAGTCCTTCAGTTCAACCTTGTGTTCAATAATCTTGAGAACAAATCAAAGTTTCCTGCCTGTCCACATTTGTGAGATCATGTAATCACCTTTCTCATTTTTATCATCTGTTTATGGAGACATTCATGCAGTCATAAATTACATAAATAAAGCTTAGTTTTATTTCAAAAACTGTTTGAAAGACAGTTTTGCTACCAGAGACCTACAAATCCACAAATTAAGCTTTTCGACAGTTTTCTTACCTCCTCCACTGACTTATCAATGCAAAATCAGTAACACCAAAGACACGATAAAGCTTTGCTTTTGCTTATTCAAAATAAAAAGGCACAAGAACTTACATAAAATACTTTCATTTCATAAGTTAATTTTTACTGATGTGTTCCAGTTTCTAAGGCAGTACTTTTAGTTTTCTATTCTGATGGGAAGCTTAATATTCCCAGGTAAATGTTTTCTGCACAGTCTCAACTCTCCTATATAGCCATCCTTTTCTGAGGTTCCCTTGCCTTGAAATGTATTTTGTCTGTGAAATTCTAATACTTAGGGTATAACACTGAAAATGCACATACTTATCTATGAAGTCATCTGCGCTCTTCTTTGGCATATTGTCTGCATGACGTAGGAGCCAAATAATTTCATCACGAGCAAAGGATAATGCCATAAATACAAAAAGTGCCTGAAAAAGAAAAATTGTTCACAAGCTCATAGATACACACAACAGTTGGGACAGCTTGTGCATGGTAAGAGGCAACCAGTCTCTAAAACCAAAGTATTTAGAAAACTAAGTAGGTTTTCTCAGAGTGAAGTGTGAGATTTCCCCCCCCGCCAAACAAACTCAATGTGGTATTACCACTGAGAAACACACTGTGAGACTGTACCAATGCAAAGCATAAGAGGCATCATTACCTTGGGGCCCAGCAGGCCTGGCTGATCAGACAGGACAGTGGCCAGCTCTTTGAGTGCAGAACGTAAAAACTTGCGTCTCTCTCTGTGCATTGAACCGCTGCATCAAGAGAACAATCCCAGACATCATCCACTGTGCTAGCCACAGAACATCTGATTTTCTACAACATTTAAGCCCAAGCATAGGCAGATTACACTGTATCAACTTCACAAGTTCAGAAGTTTGAAGAGTGTGGTTCAACTTAAACTGGCATCCCCATCACCAACACTGTATATTCCCACAGGATCAATAAATTTGACCCCCAAGTTCTCTGCCCCTCCTCTGTGATGTGCATTTGACTCCATTACAACATTTCTATTTAATTTGCATTCTCATTAAGTAGTCAGACAAAAAGAAACTAAAGAATAAACTAAATGCTGCCATCCAGATAATTTCAAAACTAATCTAAAACTTGGGAAGTTAAATTGGTAATGGAATTAAGCAAATCCAGATTTAAAAGAGGATCTCATTTGAAAATGCACAAGTAATTCAGCATTCAACGAATCCCTTTTATATATTCTTTATAACTTTGTTTTAAGAAAACCAACACTGAAGTCAGTCAGGAAAACTCTGTAAGACACTCACGCATGTGAAACAGCGGCTTCTTTGCACTCTCTGATGTCATTAATTCGCTTGTTGTAGCTGCAAGAGAAAACCAACCCCACAGGGCAATAAGAATCAGCAGCACAGTTCAGCGAGACCTGAGTGCAACCCAAGAGGAGCTGCAATGTTGTAGCAAGCAGGGCACAGCAAAAAGCTCATGAGACTTATTTCCCTGATCAGAGCTAAATGCCAAAAGTGGACGCTCAAACAAAAAAAAAAAACTCTACTGAAGTGCTCCTAATGCTGCTGGTAAAACTCACAACTTTGTTTCTGAGTTTTTACATCATATACTGCAGAAAGTGGCAGCCAGATGCAATTTTTCAAGCAAGCTCTACATTTGTAACATCATTTCCCTTCACAAGATCAAGATTATAGAATTACAGAATCATAGAATGATTTGGGTTGGAAGAGACCTTAAAGCCCATCTAGTTCCAACCTCTCTGCTGTGGGCAGGGACACCTTTTTTTTACACAAGATTTGTGGGAGAGATGATTAATTTTAACTTTTGTCATTTCAGAGACTGATTCACGAGACTTTTTCAGAACTGAGACAAAGAAAAGGTGTGGTGGTTATGGAATCAGGCCCTTAAAAGTTATGCACTTAAAGAAATAGTCAAGATATCAAGCAAAAATGTTTGCATAATAAGCAGAACTTAAGTGAAGCAGAAGTAACATTTTTGAAACAGTTCTTCAAGAAATACGGTATTTTTAACAGAGGTTCTGAAAGAATAAAAGTTGAATTAAAACTTACCCTCTTATGTTTACAAACAAGTCTTCTGCAGCTTTGTGAATATGGAATACTTCATCTCGAAACAGAGCCAAGCAAGAGCTGCTTTGAAGTGCAAGTTTCCAAAGGTTCAAAGCTGTAGCATCACTATTTAGGATTCCATGGCACAAAATAAATCCAACTTCAGAAGTTCACATTGACGTATGTCACAAACCAGATGCACAAAGACAGTAAGAGAACAGTGAGATGATTATGCATTTTCTCTTAAATAGTTCACACAGATCATTAATAAACTCTTTAATGGATAACAATAAAAAAATACTCCTCATGCTTCTAGGAGGTATTTCTGTAATATTTTTGCAACATTTTTGTAACATGAACTACTTCATGCTGACAGTACTTGGCTATTTTCATCACAAATACTAAAACCCTCACTTTCAGTCAAAGTGTGGAATAAACTAATGACAAACTCCATTCCAGCAGCACATGCTGAATTCTCACTTCACTGCATGTAAAAGTGATACATACAAATCAGATTTAATCAAGTTCTTCAGAATCTTATTTGAATACAACAGATTTTGCACAGTATACAAAAGTAAGTAGTCTTTAAAATGTTATTTTTTAAACACAACCACGAGCTGTTTCAGAATATTTTACTCACAAATGATCCATTTCTCCATTGCATCCAGAGAGAGGTACTCGCATGGCATCTGTTAAAAAACCCGTAATTTGTAGCACACCAATTATATAAAAGACAATACATTTCATGAGAAGTAGTTTTTAGCAAAAAGGGACATACAAAGCCTTAAATGCTGATGATCAGACTGCTGCTGATCACTAACAGGGCACTGCTTCAATGCTTTAGAAACAGGGTTTGAACATTAAATGAACTTCCATACCCTCCAACACCTCAAACGAATTTTGTCAAATGTCTGATTTCAACAAACATTGTATTTAAAAAGGCATTTGATGTATACTAATCAGTACTTGACAGCTGTTAATGCTTTGGTTTTTTTCAGAACAATAACCATTCACATCACAACTGAGGTGGCAAGTGTAAACACAATTTCAAAGGAAGTACCAGTTGTGATTTCCAGCCTCTTGGCTCACAAACACCTGAGACAGTACACAGGATTCCCTCCCTCTACACTGCAGAAGTTAGCATTGCTTCCCTTCATTTTCTGATTTTTAAATACTGGAAATGAAGGCACGAGCTAATGTAACAGAAGCTTTACTTAATGCAAGGAAACTTTTCCCTAGTACTGAACTATTCAGTTCTCCCAGTGAGCCTACTTACTTCTCTGATCAATAGTCACATAAGAGATCATCCAGCAGAAAGCTACTTTACAGAAAACGTTGCTTAACTGTATCATATAATGCAAATTAAAAGGTCATACTGTGTCAGACTGTGCAGGATTAAGCATTGTACTGGGGGCACTGATGAGGCTCAGTAGTTGTGCGTTTCTCCACTGGTCAGCTGAGAGATTTCGACGAGGATAGACCATCTGGAGTGAAATCAGAGCATCTGAAAGGGACTAAAAAAGGAGGGTAATGATTAGTTTGAATGATTAGTACTATTTTATCAGTATGGGTGTTTTCTCAGCATTATAACTCACAATTATCAAAACATTCTACTCAGCTAGTTCTGAAACTAAACTTGAGGTCAAAACCCATTGCATCTAGTTTAACATATAAAAGACTACTCCAGGCTAAAGGAAGGATGCAGAGCTCAGAATTACAGGACATGGGGGAAAAAAAAAAATCAATAGGGGACAACAACCCTGTCACTTACAACTGGAATTATTCATTATTTCTTCAAGCATCCCAATTATTGTGTTATTCCCTTCTCTGCCACATTATTTACTATGTCCTTCCCCCTTTGGTAGCAAATTATAATTATTTGAGCAGATACTGTCTACAGGAGTATCTTCATAACAAATTAAGCTTATCCAGGTAAGTGTATCCTAAGTCTTTTCCATTACTTTTGTACCAATAGTGGTGCTTGCATGAATCCTCAGAGAGCCAGGGCTGAGCAGAGACTCTGTTGTGACAGCAGAGAAGGTCACTCAGGCAAAAAAACCAAAGTCACGTGCGGAAGCTAAAGCAAAGGACCAAACAACTGTCAGGTTTGCTGCAAAGCAGTGAGAGGATAAAGGGACAACCTAAGTGTGCAATTCCACGAGAGTGCTACCCAAGAATGTGTTTCTATAGCACAGTGCCTGGAGGGATCCCTGACCCCAATTTATATCTCTAGCACAAGAGCAAAAAATCAGAGCGAAAGGCAGCTTTTACAAAACATTTCAAGGGAAAGGACTGGTTTGCTATTAAATGCAAGAGATAATACTGAAAAGTGAAGCATCTTTGCTAAAATGTGCACCAGAAAAGATTATTTTCCAATGAGATCCTTAGCTAAATAAGAGTTCTTAACAAGACAAGAATCACTCGAAGGGAAGTGTAACAAAAATAACATCGCAGATTATTTAGACAAATTAGAAGTATTCAAAACTATTTCACTCCAGAACACTTAGGGACATAGAATCTCAGAATCAATTAGGTTGGAAAAGACCTCTGAGATCATCAGGTTCAACCTTTCACCCAACACCACCTTGTCAACTAGACCATGGGACTGAGTGCCACACCTAGTCTCTTCTTAAATACCTGTGCAGCCCATTGTAAGGCCCAAGCACTCCTTCTGTAAAGAACTTCTTCCTAATGTCTAACCTAAACCTCCTCCAGCGCAGCTTAAGACTGTGCCCTCTTGTCCTACTGCTGGTTGCCTGGGAGAAGCAGCCAACCCCCACCTGGCTACAGCCTCCTTTCAGGGAGTTGTAGAGAGTGATGAGATCTCCCCTGAGCCTCCTCTTCTCCAGGCTGAACAGCCCCAGCTCCCTCAGCCTCTCCTCATAGGACTTGTGCTCCAGTCCCTTCACCAGCCTTGTTGCCCTTCCCTGGACCTGCTCCAGCACCTCAATATCCTTCCTGAACTGAGGGGCCCAGAACTGGACACAGCACTCCAGGTGTGGCCTCACCAATGCTGAGTCCAGGGGAAGAATCACTTCCCTGGTCCTGCTGGCCACACTGTTCCTGATCCAGGCCAGGATGCCATTGGCCTTCTTGGCCACCTGGGCACACTCTGGCCACACTCTGGCTCATGTTCAGCACCCCCTGTCAGCACCCCCTGGTCCCCTTCTGTCTGGCTGCTCTCCAGCCACTCTGTCCCCAGCCTGTACTGCTGCAGGGAGTTGTTGTGGTCAAAATGCAGGATCTGGCACGTGGCCTTGTTACACATCATACCACTGGATTCAGCCCATCTATCCATCCTGTCCAGGTCCCTCTGCAGAGCCCTCGTAGACTCCAGCAGACTGACACTCCCCTCAACTTGGTGTCATCTGCAAATGTGCTGATGGTACACTCGATCCCCTCATCCAGATCATCAACAGAGATGTTAAACAGGACTGGGCCCAACACTGATCCCTGGGGACACCACTGGTGATCAGACACCAGCTGGATGCAGCACCATTCATCACCACCCTCTGGGCCCAGCCCTCCAGCCAGTTCCTAAGCCAGCACAGAGTGCCCCTGTCCAAGCCGTGGGCTGCAGCTTTTCCAGGAGTTTGCTGTGGGAGACAGTGTCAAAGGCTTTGCTGAAGTCCAGACAGACCACACCCACAGCCTTCCCCTCATCCACCAGCTGGGTCATCTGGTCATAAAAGGAGATCAGGCTGGTCAGGCAGGACCTGCCCCTCCTAAACCCGTGCTCTCTGGGTCCCTTGTCCACCTTGTAGGTGCTGCGTGATTGCACTGAGGATGATCTGCTCCATAACCTTGCCAGGCACTGAGGTCAGGCTGACAGGCCTGGAGTTTCCTGGGTCCTCCTTCCAGCCCTTCTTATGGATGGGTGTCACACTGGCCAACTTCTGATTGGAAATGGATCTGGGACCTCCCCAGTGAGCCGGGACTGTTGGTAGATGATGGAGAGCGGCTTGGTGAGCTCTTCCACCACCTCCCTCATCACCCTTGGGTGGATCCCATCTGGTCCCATAGACTTGTGAGGATCCAAGTGGCTCAGCAGGTTGCTAACTGTTCCCTCCTGGATTACAGGGGGCTATTCAGCTCCCTGTCTCTGTCTACCAGCTCCAGAGGCTACTTGTCCTGAGGACAACCTGTCTTCTTGTTGAAAACAGGCAAAGAAGGTGTTAAGTACCTCAGCCTTTACCTCATCTTTGGTGACTATATTCCCCCCTGTGTCCAATAAAGAATGGAGGCTTTCCTTGCCTTTCCTTTTGCTATTGATGTATTTATAAAAACACTTTTTATTATCCTTTACTGAAGTGGCCAGATTAAGTTCAAATTGTGCTTTCACCTCTCTAATTTTCTTTCTGCATGCCCTAACACCATCCTTAAACACTTCATGAGTTGCCTGCCCTTTCTTCTAAAGGTGATAAACCCTCCTTTTTACCCTAAAACTCTGTGAACTTCTAGTGACAATCCTAAAATGTTTAAGGAAATCAAGAAAAATCTCAAGAGGGTCGGAGAAGGAAAACACAAACAGTACCTGGACACCAAAACAGAGGAAAAAAAAAACCCCAAACCTTGTAAAGTTCAGGTAGTAACTTAGTATTTAACTTCAGCTCCTGTCAAAGATTCAAAAATAAATTGCTATGCAATCAATTTGGAAGCACATAGTAAATAACACCTGTATAAATAACAATTGGTCAGTCATATTCACACAAAACTAGCTTCCTCTGACAGAACAGCAAGTCTAGTGGACAAATGGGAAGTGATAAACAGGATATACATTGACATTGGCAGAGCTTCTGTCACTTTTCCAAGGTATCCTTACATGAAAATGCAGCCTAGATGAAACATCACACAACTGCAACACAACCAGCTGTGTAAGAATGCAAGCTTAAAAACATTTGTAAAGAAAAGGGTAAAGGAATTGGGTTCATTTAACTCAGTGAAGGCAACTGAGCAGGGTAAACAGTGTCAGCTTTTGAGTACCAGAGCTATTGTTAAAGAGGCAGTGGTGATCTCCAGGATTCCCACTTTAAGGACAGTCCAAAGCAAAAACCCTCAGGACACAAAATAGAAAATCGCATTCATCTCAAATGGCAAACCAGCATAACAACCAACTTCACAGAAACATGGGGATCTCTTGAATTTCAAGCTACAAACCTACACAAAACACAGGTGTAGCTGTTCTCAGACGACCTGCAACTGATTTTTAATTAATTTCTACTCCTTAGTAAATAAAATGGCTCCTTACTAGTGGGTCTCACCATTACTGTACTTCTATAGGTTCTGCTTTTTAATATGTTATCAATCCCCAGCTCCAGACATTCATTATAACTAACATCTCATGTAAAATTAATACCCAACAGCCTTTGACAAAACAAACCCTTGCATATTGACTTTTCAATCTCTGTTTCTCCCAATTAACGGAGTGCGTGCCTGTAAAAAGTAGTTACATACTTTACTGTGAGGTACAAATTCCTCCATCATTTTCTTTAAAGGATTTTCATAATCCACAATCATCTGGCCAAGGCGTGGATATTCTCTGTCACTAAAAGCAACAACAAACAATTCACTTAGGTGCAGCTGTTACTGTTATCATTACACAAATTTCTTACACAACAGATTTTTTTTACCTTGCTCCATGTGTCATTTCATGGGCATAGTTATACAATCCAATGATAGCCTTCCTTTCCTCAATTCGGGACAGCAGGATCATTAGAGTCGTGTAGGTTATAATCAAATCTAGGTAGTTCTTAGTTAAATCAAAGTTTACAGTCTAGAAATAGAAAAACCCTGTAAATCATCATTCTACAAATTTTTACAAAACAAGCATAAAACATTTTCCTTGCCTTTCCACCAATTTCCAGCATTTTTTAAATACAAGGCACTCTCTCTTTTGAACAAAGTTCTTGTTCTGGTTGCATATGACTTTGTATGGTCTTGGTTTATTCACTCAAATTCCCAGAACTGTTTGCACTTGTGAAAGCAAGCAAGCAAATAAATCTTTCCAGGCTTAAAAGTCACATGTTACCTGACAGATAGGAAAACTTTTCTTGGATGTTACTAAGCAGTCTGCAGTGCCTTGCTTATGAAATCTATTTTAATAAGGCTCTGTAATGTGAAAAGGTAACATCATTCCATAGGATATATACCTGCTCCTTTTTTATATTATGAAACTAAGCCAAATTTAGAAATGACTAAAACTAGCAAGGTGACATTATGAACATTAAGAAGGTTGAAACAAAGAGGAAAAGGCATTTGAGGTTTTCTTTTGGGGTTCTACAGTGTTTGGCTGTGGAGTTTTGAGGTTAAGGGGATTTTTTTTTTGGTTTGGTTTTTTTGTTGTGTTTTTTTTTTTTTTTTTTCCCCGTGGGTTTTTTTTGCATATTGGTTTGGGGTTTTTTCGTTTGTTTTGGTTTGTTTTTTTTAAATATAACTCTTTTAGGTGCTTTTGTACTTGCTTTAGTCAACCCCAGAAGTGACCTCCTCACATAGCTTATGTGGACACCAGTAATATTCCTGTCCTGTGAATCTCATAAGGCTTAAGCATACAAGTAACAGCAGAACCCAAGAATTAATTTGTAGATGCAATAAAGCAAAAATTACAGGAAGATTTGTATGTCTGATAACAGATAACGTTGTTACTACTGTTCATAAGAAGCCCATTGAAAACAAGCTATTATAAAAATTAGAAATCCTGAAGATAAGAGTTTTTATTTCTCTTGCATTTATAACCAGATATGTCATGTTTCTTGGGCTAACATAAGCAAA
The DNA here is from genome assembly GCF_001604755.1 of Lepidothrix coronata. Taxonomy (NCBI): domain Eukaryota; kingdom Metazoa; phylum Chordata; class Aves; order Passeriformes; family Pipridae; genus Lepidothrix; species Lepidothrix coronata. The sequence goes on along the minus strand of NW_016690345.1, from coordinate 871,393 downwards.
TCCTTCTCCCCACAGGACTCCGATTAGAAACATTTTTGAAAGCGTAAACCCAGAAACTTACAATATCAAAGAAGACTTGGCAAACATCAATAGTGTTCAGCAGCTCACAGACATGGTCCTTGAAAAACAAAGGAGTAACTTTAGTCTAAAGAGAGCTAATTAAATAATTTTACAACGACTAGTGATGGATTTCGATTCTTCCTTTATTTGAAGAACAGAGCTACAAGTCCAGCTATTTCATTACATAGTTTTATTTCATAAATGGAGTGACCAAACCCTGACGTGACGGGACAGCTGACACATGTGTAATACCTTACCTTAAATTCCATTACATCAACAAAGGTGAAGTAGTACAATGCCAGGTTCTTCAGAATCTCTGACTTTTCTTTCTGGAGCTGAGCAAGCTGTTGCTACAAGAGAAACATAAACAGGCACACTGTTCTTAGAAGATCTTGAGAAAACTGCTGCAAAGTAATCCCTGTGAAGCGCTGAGTAATCACCAGGCTATGCAAAGAAGCTGCAACATGGTTTTCTAAGATTGAGGTTCTGTGTGTCTCAAACACACACAGAGTCCTCAGCACAGATCATTTTAACAGCTGCCAACTATACTTTGAAGATAAAAGTCACATTAGTACACATTAGTACCAGAGTCATATTGTTTAGCTCAGCTAGAGATGAAAATGGGTTGTTAGGGAAACAGTGTTATCATATGTATAATTAGCCAAAGCAGAACAGTACATGAGCACAAATCAGTATGCCAAAAAAAAAAAAAAAAATAAAATAATGACGTTACTCGAGGTAGGAGAAAAGAAGGCGGCAGGTTACAAACTTTACTACAGAAAAACATTATGCTTTTAAATTCTGAACTTACCAAAAAGAATATCCAGGCAAAGCCACGTTAAGCATGCAAAATAAAATGTAGATACAAACATAAAATACAGTAACGGTTCTTGGACCAGTTCCATATAAACACAATAATACATTCAAACAAAAGCAAAGAAATAAAGAAACAAACAAAAAAAAGAAGCAAAACACTAGCACTAGAAACTGGTGGATAAAATGGAAAAGGCAAATGTGAATACAAAGGCATAAAATAGTTCACATGGATTTTTTTTATTATTATTATTTTAAACAGACAATGAAATATCATTTTTCAAAATTTTCTGGGGGAACCAGACACTTGGACAATTAAGAACACAAAAAACTCTAGCTGCTACTGAACAGCTATTCTGTTTATCTATGTATTACAGTCTCACAGCACTGAAGAATCCAATTATTTAACTTGCAATATCCAGCTATGAATTAAGTCTCCTTCCCGATACATGAATTGAGTTAAAGCAGTTGTAACACTGAACAGGAAAAAGTGCCCTCCAAAAAGCTGCAAGATTTTAAATTAAAGACTGATCAAGTTAAATAGGATTTTCTTCTCAAAAAGAGCAATCAATTATATGAAAGAGCTAATAAATTGTTAGCTTATTGTCATTTGAGAGATTAGAACTGAGTATGCTACTTCAGCTCCCTCTCTTTATAAAGCTGTGCCCTGTGTTCTCAGTTTTATGTAAAGCATTAAAATTCCTCTAAATGCATAGAGCAGACTGGCTGGACCACTACTGTGATAAAATCATCATTGCTTCTCTCCTCTGAATTTTTAGAGGTGATGATGACTTTTAGAAGCCTTGATCCATGAGGCTTCCACTACAGCCAAGGAAGACAGCGATATAGAGAGTAAATTGGAATGGCTCCATTATAAACTACTCCTGCCTACTTTTACACCACTGCAAAGGATCGGACTTTGAATGCCTATCCTATATATTTTTTAAGTCTCTCTCATGTAGCCATCAGCTGAGACTTAAACAAAAAAGAGTTGCAAGTACACGTGTTCATTTTCTAACTTGTCCTGATAAATCTCATGCACTAGGAAATATGTTATTTCCACTTAATTGATTTTTGGTATAACAAATAGCAACTGAGTGTCCACTCTTGCAGGACACCACAATTTCAGAGGCACAGCACATGAAGTGGGGAGACAGAGCAAAAAGAGAGATGGTGCTGGGAAGCACAGCTGCAAAAAACCCAATAAATTTTCATAAATTCTGTGAAGCTGTATGGAGTATAGGGAATTATACACTCAACTAAGAATTATGGAACCACTGCTGTGCATTCTTAACTAGTTACCTGTATTCCCAGAAACATTTATACTTCAACGATGCTACTACTTTCCTACAGAGTTAAGATGATCATTCTTGCAATTCTGAGTGTTCAAAGGGTCAAAAAGATTTTATTTAAAATAGTAGCATCGAAGTAAAACAAACACCTCAGCTGTGACCACTGTCAGATCAGTATGGGGCAAAGAGTCCCATTCATAGAGCACAGCCTGATGAGTGATGTTTAGAACAGCTGACAGCATGTAGTGTCTTGGATATTTATTTGCATTTTTATCACTCAGGAATGTGGGTGTAGCTCTTTCCACACCCACTGCATCAAAACTTTCCATTACTAATTTCCTAACAGCTGTTGAGAAATTGCCAGTCCTGTATCACTTTGTATTAGGTTTCAGGCTTTTTAACTTTGCCTGCAATTTATTATCAAACAGCTTTCAGTATCCAACAAAAGTTTTGGAATAGGATAAACTGAAGAAATAACTCTTAAAAACATTCCTAGCATTAAAAGATTATTTTCACTATAGCTAACCATGCCTTGCTGACTGGTTACATGTAAGTGGCTTACTTATTCTCTATGAATTTAAAGTACAAATTATACCAACAGTATTTTTGTTTAATGAGGTAAATTAGATTTAAGACCTATGAAAAGCTGCAGGAATTTCAGCATAATATAGCAAGATAAAAAAACCTCTGAAATAATTAATCTGAAATTATTTCTTTTGCCTATTAATAACGTATCACATGTCCGATCATATCAGAATATTATTTACAAATCAGGATTTTAAATACCAGAGAGTGAAGCTAACACTTTGTGAAGTATATTATCCACAAGATATTCATATTAAATCCCCAAAATCTTTGCACAGTTGATTATGTACACAGAGAAAGCACATTAAAAGAAGCAAAAAACAAATGAGAAAGTGTAAGACAGCCTCACTCAGAGCCTACAGGAATGATGGTTCAGAGACAAGAGAGTAATGATGCAGCCATTGGGATATTAACCATGTGGATAAATACCAGTTTAATATCAAGGCTCAGGAGAAACACAAGACAACTAGAAAAGGTTGTTCAGAAAGTATTAAGTGTGAAAAACCAGAGGATAACTTTACTCCTGCCATTTTTTTATCGTGTTTGACTGGTAGCAGTAGCATGTGAATAAATGACTTATTTCATGCTCCAGGAACAGACACTAGGGGAATTTTCTGCTTCTTGCATCAGTGTGATGGAATATAAGCCCCAAATACTACTTGGAATATAAGCCCCAAAAAGCAGTATTATAAATTCTGACTTAAAATTCTGAGGATAGGAGTAAATTATCACTGTCAGCGTTCTTGCTGTCATTTGTTGCAGTCACTACACTTGCCACTTGTAGAGTGATTAGACAAAGATTTGAAAAACTCAATTCATTTGAACAAAGTTCCATGTCTACAAAATCCACAGCAGAACAGCAGGGAAAAGATAGAAGGATCTGCTCAAATGAAGAAAATCAGTTTTAAATTCTGCAAACTAACTGCAGATTGACAAACGTGTCCTTGGTTTTCTTACTTCTAGTTAAAAGCAGCCTCTGAAGTGCTGTGCTGCATATAAAAAGATGCAACAGAATATTTAACGTGTTTACTGACTTATGTTTGTCTGCTGCAAAATCTATTTTTGGTTTGTTTTCATGTTCTTAGCACTAAGTTAACTGTTTTAAAAAGACCCTCTACAAATGTTATGGCCTCTGGGGTTGACCATATTACTAGTAACGATGGCCAACTGGAGCAGGGAGGCTCCTCTTTATAAACTGATCTACCTGTCAGCCACAAAGAATAGTTTCCCCACTCTCTCATCTTCGTTTACAATTTTAGCAAGCTTTTTACGATTCATTTACAAACCACACAATTTTTAGAATGCCATCTCACTAACACTGCTTAGCTGAAATACTGTCTAGGTGTTAATAAGGGGGGGTCTTGTTGTTTCTTTGTTTTTTAAAGGCCAAGTTGTTCAGTTGTCAGTCACGAACTCAAAAGAGAGTTTTAATGGATGAGGATCTTAAGTACTACACACATTTACTCCTCTGCAGGTATTGCAGACACTATGAAGCAACAAGAGCAAGCACATGAGTAGTTTGATTTGCCTTGGCAAGTGACTCATATGGACACTTACAGCAGTGTGCTACAGTGATTTATTACAAATAATGATAAAAAATTAAACTGTATTTGGATGCTACTCCATCTCAAATTCATGCCCAGTCAAAGGTTAAGCCATGAACATAAACATGATGTAAACACTGCTGACAGTGCTCACAATTTCAAAAAAAAAATCTAAGTTATGTCATGAGAATTCTGTTCAGTGAAACATTTTAAAGGGATTTCAGGATTTTACGTTACTTTTTGAAACTACTAAGAAAAAATGCCATTTGCAAACGACTGTTAGGCTGAAAGGCTTTACATGCTATACTCCTGATTACATTATGGGATGAGTCATTTTAAGTCAGTCTTATGTAGGTAACAGCTGAAGACTTCAGACACATGAAATCAGAACAGCAGGTATGGTTGTGGCAGAGCAAGCCACTAGAGGAGCAATTTCAATTCTGAATGAATTAATTTATCCTTTTCTCAAGCATAAGAAATAGTCACTGTTTGTACAAAGCTGAAGAGAGAACGGTTACTCATCATCTGACTTGACTCATGCAGGGGGTACTCCCATAAAATAAACTGCTGCCTCAGCAGGTTGTGGAAAATCCATCTCATTTGTGGTCCCTTCAGCACTAGAAACTCCCTGAGCAGGAGCAGAGCTGAACAGGCAGCTGTGCAGGGCATCCCCTTACCTGGAGAGGGTTTTAGTTTTTCATGGTCAGGAGGCCAGTTACTTTTATGGTGGACTACAGGGAGTTGGAGTTTTGTTGCTTAAGCAAACTGGAAGTTATTTGAAAAATCAAGTCTCCCCTATTAGAGATCTATCATCCCAGAAAACTGGAGAAAAATATTAAAATTTACTGAATCTGAGGATAATTTAAGGAAACAGCTGTCACATCTGTAATGACCATATAATTTCCTCAAAAATAAATGACTGTTTCCTAGTGAAAAAGGATTACCAATACATGAGGCAGCACAGCTGAGATCCTAAAGTTATGTTTCCACAGAAGACAGTTTCTAAATTATCTTCATTAGTGCTGTGCAAATTATGATATTAAGAGCTTCAGTAGAAACAAGCAAATAAATGAGATTTTCCTTGAGGCACTGTACCCCTTGCAGGGGCTGAAAGACATACTTGGAAAAAACAAATGATTATTTGTATTAAGTGTTTTGAAAAAGACTAATTACTGGAAGCACCTATCACAAATTAAAACTCAAGACTGGTTATGAAGTCTGTATTTCAATTTCTTGTTATAGAAGAAAGCATTTAATAAAAGCATGCATAAATGATTTCTAATAAGCTTTAGCCAAGGAGGTCCAGCCACTCTGTGCCACAACACTTCTCCCACATTCAGGTAATTTGCTATGCAAACAGCTCACAATTAAGTGAAACTGTGAGACACAGCAGACCAAGCACATACACTGGAATCTAAAAGGCAAAAAGGCAATACAGCTGTCAAGAAAAATAAAATCTCGAGTGAAATAATTCCAAACTAAAGATCCTAACTGAGGCAGGCTGGAAATGCTCACACAGCATGTACTCTGCTCCCATGGGATCTTATTTCCAGTCCCCACTGACACAATACAGCAGAAAATTAGCACAGTTAAACCAGGTAAATAAACCCTCAGAACACTATTTCCTAAGAAATTCAATGTGTAGTCAATGCAAAACACGAATGGAATTGATATGAATAATACTGAGAACAGAGCTACTAGATGATGATGATTAGCAGTATCTGCAAAACAGACATTTCTCCCACTAACCATCCCCTTAGAAACTTCCAAGAGATGCTTCACTGGTCTGCTGACTGCTAAGCAATGACTCCAAAAGGTTTGTTTCTTACTTTCTCAATCCTTCAAGTTTTTGCTTACATACATCCTTCCTTTGCAGATATTCCATACACTATATGCAGCAACACTCCGTTGCTGGCCAATTTCCTTAACAGTTAATTTAAGAGCCTGGTCTTCAAACTGCACATTTTCAAGGTTATGTGGTTCACAATGGTTATTGGAAAAGAAATGGCAAGTGTAAGAGATCACAGGGACTGCACTCAGGCAACGAGAGAGAGAGAGAGAGAGAGAGAGAGTTATGAACTGATGAGGTGCAGAGTTATCTATAATTGACCCTCTGGAAGATGAGCTACTCCACTTCCCAGCCTGGTCAGCAAGGATTCATCAGGCACTTCACTGTTTGAACAGTCCACAAACTTTCATTCTTGGAACAATACTGAAAATCAGTGACTGTCAGACAGTGCTCTAGTCTGACTCAGGGTCAAAATGGAGAAGGAACAAAACCAGGAGCTGTGTTTTTCATGGATAAAGAAGTAAAAGCTATCAATAGCAAATATAACAGAATCTCTTGTTTCAACAGAATGAAAATTTAGGCTTTTCAAGCTCATCTGATTACAGCAGACGCTGCTCATAGTCTTCAGTGTGTTGCTCATTTCTGAGACACAGAACACTGCAGAAGATGGTACCTGAGAGAAAGCAAACCAACAGCTACAAACAGGGGGGGGAAAAAAAAGCTGGCACTACCTATTCTCCAACTGAATGCAAACCTGTTTGGCAACGTGACCTACTGACATGTGAAAAGGTACTACTAACAGTATAGGTGCACAGTGCTAAGCAGTGTTTGTTGAACATATAAAATCCAAAACCTCTTCCTGAAAGGCTGCCCCGGAATTTTCACGGCAAGGAGGAAACGCAGCTTATGATTTCTCAGCTATTTCCACTGCAGGAATCCTTTGTGATATTTCTTTAATTGATGTGTTCCTGTTCCAGTAAGTTTCTTGCCCTTTTAAAGCTCTGATGACCCATTTCCCTACTGAAGGAACTCCCTGGTGTGCCCTCCTGATACATGGTGAGGTAGTTGTTGGCCAGTGGCAGGAGGGAAACAGAGGCAGAAAGGAGGGGAACATCTTCCTGACCAGGAACCTGATGCTTACACCTTTTTTGAAGTTAAGGTTTATAAACAAAAATTGATTTTACCTCAAACTAGAACTTTCTCTGCACATGATACGGCTTTAGTTTCATGAGGTATCTGTAATGGGTAAAGGTTTCTTTTTTGGGAGATACAACACTCTACAGGAAACATCTATAAATAACTAAGACGAGCAGACTGCCATCAGCTCTGACCACAGGAAGGAAACCCCAGCTGCCTATTGCAAGAGCTCAAAATCCTACTTTAAATTGTGCTCATACATAAGGAGGGTAGGCTTTCGTCAACTGGCTGGCTCATGGTAAGTAAACACAAGGCAACGACAAAACATTATGAGCGTGTCCTATTTTAGAAACTATGACTGTCAAAATACAGCAAGTTAGCTTCGATCTCTTTCCACAAACTATACAGGACCAAATCCTTAAATATCTATCATTAATTAAGCTCCAAATTCACAATCAACAACTGCAAGACATTTAGAGCACACATGCAACTGCATTAAACAAATTCTATATATATCACTTTCACTTTTAATAGTAGATCTGCCACTCAAATTTAGAGAATACAGAAGCATTTACCGAACATGGTTAAAAGGGCTTTTTATTTTTACATAAACTTGATAAAGAATTTCAATATTTGTTACTCACACAATCAAATTCAACACAAAAATGAGCAATATTAAGGAGTACAAAGCACGTACAAGTTTTAAAGTGAGAAAGCACATGGTTACTGAAATTGTTTCCTTCATAAGGGAAAGTTTTTCTCTGTTGTTTTTTTTTCTTTTTTCCCCCCATTGGTATTACTGGAGAGATTACATAAAATTTTGAGATGGCAATGTAAAAGAAACTAATTATTCCCATTGTTCTTACCACTACCATTCTGCAGAAACCTGAATGCTTAAAGCAAGCCTAAACCTCCCAAGCACACATGCACGTAGTTGCATGCAGGGAACATGCAAACCCAACACCTACCTCCACTTTTTGCCTTTAGAAAGAAATATAAGCAAGTAAAAAGAAAAAAAAAAATCTTTCCCTTGTCTTTCAAACTGAAACAGGAAAACAAGTGCACATCACCTGCCAAAATGTCTGCCTGTAATCCAATAATGCTAATTACCTCCAAAAGGCTACAAAGTCTAATTCAGCAATACTGGCTCACTCAGAAAGGTGAAATATAATTTACTACTGGAACTGAACTCACTATCTCAAGAGGAAATAATTATATTTCCCTGGTTTTGTACTTCATGAGGTTTCTCCTTATTCATTCAGGCATTCTTTTTTCCCCACAGGGACTCACCCCATAGGCAAGAACACCTGTAAAATACAAACATTTTTTCCCCACTTTGCAACCAGGTATCTTTTACTGATCTGCTGGTCAGGACACATCATAAATAAAGTTATGCAACTTCTATCTTCTGCAATCAGTCCGGTCACCAGGATTTTCTCCTATTAAAGTAAGGCATGATTTTTTTTCAGGGATTTCTTCTCATTGATGGTTCTTTGAAATGGAACAGAAGAGAGCAGGCAAAAAGAAAACTAGAAAGTGTCCTACTCTGACAAAACCCACCCAGAGTTACAGTGTAATGTTCTCTCCTTAGAGGCAGTTCCTTCTCAAGTTTTCTCTCAGGCATTTGAATCAACAGCTATTTTCCAACTGCAACTGTCAGCCTCAGGTGCTTCATAAGAACACATAAAGCCTCTCAGATTTGAGCAATGAGTGGTGAAAGGATATTGAGAAAAATACTTGTACAGTCATTGGTTACTTACATTGTTGTTGCGTGTTTCTACTGCTGGAAACTTCCTGACTATGAATTTGACAGCAGATTCCAGGTTTTTGTCAATAAGATAGGATGGTTTGGCTTTGGGGTCACCACATGCCTATAAAAAAAATACAATAAAAAGTGAAGTAGAAACACAATCATCCACCTAAAGCTAAGTGATAGTTGCAAATCTGAAGACAAACTAGAAAGATTCTTTTTCTGTTTGATTTTTTTTTTTTTTTTTAGTGAGCAGGTGATAAAATGAAAGGCAAAGTGCAGGGACTGTCACAGCTGAAATATGCAATGGGAAACAGTACAGAGATGCTCTTCTACTGAAAAAGATGCATGGAAGTATCAAAGCAGTTAGTGCAGAACAGCAGTGAGGGAAAAAACTCAATCCTAAAAAAAGGAGAAAAAAATGGTTTCCTTTTAATCCTATTCCTGGTTTGAGGTAGTGTTGTATTCATCTGGAGTTAACAAACTGTTAGAAAATTCAGTCGTGTCATCATCTGTGGAGGACAGTGCTGGGCACATTAAATGATTCAACTATCCTTTGTGCAACAGAACTTAACATCCCCCCACCAATCTGCATTGAATTTTTCTTCCAACTGTTAAGTGCAAGACAATTTTCCACCCCACAGTCAAACCGCCAGTACTTGCCTAAAGCAGCCTATTTCCTTAGGTTAAGAACTGAAGTTTTGCTCGTGTTCTTTACTCCTAGAGCAGCATAGGCTGTGCTTTAAAAGCAGGAATCGAGAAGTCTCATTAAATTTTGCTGTGAAGTCGCAGCTAAGTGTTAGGTCTCTCAAATAACTTACGTAGGCAGATCAGAGCAGCTTCTGTGGACAAAGGACTGAGGAAGCACCGACTGTTGCCGGCTCCAGTGCATGCTGTCAGACACACTACTACTTCTCTACTACTCTGAGTAGCCAGCCATGCCACACCGCTTCATTTGGAGGAACACATTAAAAGCAGCATTACTTACATGACAAAATTTGCGCTCAAACCGCATTTGCCTCAAATATTGCCTCAGTTTTGTTTTCCTCGCGGGGATTTGCAAAGGAGTTTCGTGTCTCATGCAAAACTAAATTACATGCTAGGCGTTCCTATGCAGAGTGAACTCGAATGGCAGCTCGCTTAAAAAAAAAAAACAAACTCTCCCCCATTGATTTCTATGACCGAGTTGTGGACTGTAGAGACAGAAGTCATGGAGTATGAGACCGATTCTGAAAGCGGGCAAGCGGGCAAAGGGAAGGTGAAAAGCTTTGCAAACCTTCCAAACTTGTCCTTGCTGGGAAAGCAGTGTAATAAAAAGAGAGAAAAATTACATATAAACAAATTACTCTTAAATTCTAAAGTATTACATTTAAGTGATCCAATACACTATTACCTACATCCAAGAGAACATTATGACCATCTGTTACTCTAGGCAGCACACTTTCTATTGGATGGTGGTTATTCTAACACTCACAAACAACTTTACACGGACTTATTAGAATGCTACTATTGCGCAAATCACTGCAAATATACCGAGACATGTAACTACTAATAGTATTTCCAAACTAAGTTCAGGTAGGGAGAGAAAACAGGAGTTAACAGACATCACATGCAACTACAGGGGAAAAAAAGGAGAGAAACTCAGTGAAGTTTTACATACCTGAAAAAGAAACGGTAGCCAAGAAAAAAAATAAAAGAGTCATTATTTTACGTTTCTAAAATGTCTACCAGCAGTACATGACCATCATGAGGTTTACTAACGTACTACTCTAATATCAAAACTCTCATATTTGCTAATAATCCCAAAGATACGATATTTTAATAAAATTTAGTATCTATAACACAAGAAGAATTTATAATGAAAATAAATTCAGCAACATTCACAGCATCAGTTAGATATTAAGCAGTTGCTTTGATATCCTTAGAGCAGCAAACAACATGTGCCACAAGTGATCTATTCTGTGCACACTTTAAAGTCTTTACACAATTTCAAAAGTAAAAACTATACTGTAAATAGGCATTAAAAAATTAGACAATGCGCTTCAAATTTATGAAGTTCTAATTAACTCCATGTCATGGGTTTGTCAGAACCTTTGTCAGATTATTTCAATTTGTTGTTCTTGCCACACATCCTGTAAGTTTCTCTAGTAAAAGAGGGATTACTGAAACAACTTAACAGACATGTATTTGTGCCCTGTTAAATTCCAATATGGTTGCTGTTACACAGAAGACAACAAATCTGCCACTGTTGACTTCAAAAATTTTTCAGTCTGAATTAAAACACTCCTTCCACATACACTCCTTATTTTTCCTAGCAACAGGTGTTTTTCTTCCTATAAATCAGTTCCCTGAAACGTTTACTAAAACTTATGTTCTACCCAGGCCCTTACACACAGATCATTCACACATAACAGACCTCTGAAAACACTAACATGCACATCCTCCCGTGGCTTCAGGAATTCAGCTGTTACCCTCACTTTAACTGGCATTCTTCTCAACATAGATAACATGCTCCTTCTTTACTCCTTCCCACTGTTTGTTAGCCGACATCACATTTGAAGCAACTGTAATTCTTCCTACTAATAAATGACCCTAGATTGATTCACAGATAAGAAAATTCCTGCAAGATGTTAAAATGTATCCTTCACACACATCAAAATTCCAGCTTCTGGAGAGCTGTACAAGCTGTACGTGGACTGAACGGAAAGAGGACAGGAGACATCACTGAATGAGGAGGTCAATGACTTTTTCTTCGCTCTTCCATGTTCCACAGCAGCTCAGCTCCTCTCTAAGAACTGGTATTAACTGGTTACTAGCTGTTGTTGCATCAGTGACATTTTTGTCCATACTGCTGCCTGCGTTCAGCATCACACAAACCAGTCTGTGCTAAACCTCTCCTAAAATGGTGAACAGATCTATGAAGCTCCAACTCACTATCGTTTACTCTAGAAGGCAGAACAGAATGAAAGTACAAACCCCAATCCCAGCACTTTTGCACAAGTGTCAAAGTGTGGTAAGGCACATAACCACAGTCCTGCGCTGCAGAGAGAACAAAGCCACTGAGGGCAGCAGTCTCAGAATGCAGCTTTTGCTTTCAGCAGTTGTATTAGTCAATACAAAACCCCTTGTCAGTAGTGTAATGGGCAGGAGCATTGTGGTAGAACATACAAAGATCACTTGGCCATATACAGCTCTCTGAGCATTAGCCAGAAGCAGTAGCCTTTTCTCCATCAACCTCAGACATCGCTTTTTCCCCTAAGTGGGATACAATAACCTTCCTTCATTTCTTATTAAAAAAAAAAAAAAAAAATCAACAAACCAAAAAACAAAAATCCCCCCAAAAGCTCCCACCAAACCAACCCAGAATGGCTGCATTTTTCTGAGAACAGCCACATTTTTTGAGCATCAAAAAGAAACTCACAAATTAAAAATGTTCTTACTAATGCAGCATTCCTGGAATATAGCTCTGAAGCTATGGGATTCCAGCTGCTTCAGCCCCGAAATATTATACTGAAAGAACCTCCCAGCAGTCAACTCTGATTTCTTTTGTATATTACTAAACAGCTGTCAAGCAGTTATGCTGAAAAGGATGATGCCAAGTTACGCTTAGAGACTAATCTAAGTAATTAAAAAAAATTTTTCAATGGACTCAAGCACTACAGCATTTCTTTCCACAGCACTTAAGAATGGTACCCTGCTATAAGCTCCCACCTTAGTGAACAGTGATTCTGTGCATCCAACCCCTAACAAGAATAATATGATTTTTATAGATAATAGCTTCGTTAAGAATACTCACTTGCTATCATCATTGGCACAGTCATCGAGCTTCCGAGAGATCGCCCTACATCCCACTTTAGAGATGCTTCATTATGCCCTATGTTTTGAATTAAAACAGCATTTTCCTACCTGTCCTAACAAGGTACATAACTATATTATTATTACTAATAAAAAAAATTCAGGCTCTCTTCTTCGCTATTAGGTTCTTCTACACTAATTTCACTTCGAAAATGAAGAATACTACATATATTTACTTTCAGAAGCAGCCATCAAGAACACATTCAGCAACAAAAACCTTCTTAAGGCCTACATTTAAGTAGCCTCTAAAGAGGAAAACAGAATCCAGTTCAAGTGCCTTTGGCCTAGAATACACTGACTTTATGATGCAGCAAAGAGATCTTTTGCCCAAATACCGTTAACAGCTATCACTGCAAAATCTAAGCTTAACATTTTACCTCCTAGTTGAGGGCAGCAGATATATGGATACTACATATATCCAGCTGAAGTGATATGAATAAAGGGAAGTTTATGCTGAGGTACAATCAAGGTTAGTAGTCAGTGCCCCAAACTTGCCTTTAGAACCCTTAAACTTCACTCAAGCCTCAACATAAACCTCTCACTTGCCCTTGGATAAGAACATTGGGAATCATGACCTGAGTTATATGGTGTAGGACGATAAAAAAGCCTAAATATTGTACTGTATTATTAGCAGGGCTATGTCCCAACAGAAGAGAAACAGGGCCATTTGAATCAATAATTTCCTATTTTCGTCCCCCAGACCTCCCACATCAGCAGATTATCATAAATCATACTTTGCAGCAATTTAACGCGGGTTTCTTACTTCAAGAGATCTTGATTTACTGTCACTGCAGATTTGAGATAAAACACTACTGAGCACAGTTTCACTGGACTGTGACAACATTTACGGAAATAATCATAATCAACAAATCACCTCACCTTCAGATTTCATTTACAAACGACTCTGCACTAAAAAACTATGTGAATTTAACCAGGAAACGGAATTTCAATGATAGTAAAAACTATGCCATCCCCTGAGTTAGTAACTGCATTAATAAATGGAAATACTCTTAAGATTTCCTGTATTGGAAACGGGAAAATCTCCTGTACGTCCCATTTACAGTTTACTGTAGCACATTCTTCTGACACACCTGAAAGGCAGGCACATTAAAACTGTTCTTCCCTTGAAAGAGCTGCTGGCATTAAAGACTTCACCCTAAATTGTATCTAAGTTTGCATGCCTGGCTTGCAGCTGCGCATCCTCTAAATTACACTAAATAACAAAAGGCAAAGGATCGTTCAAAGAGACATTTTCACCATTAACTCCATACTACCTATCATACCTTCTTTGTTTCTGCCATGCATTTAAAGCTGAGATTATCAACTGACAACGTCTAGTTTGGAAAAAAGCAAAACTACTGAGAAGGAGAGAGAGATGAATAATCAATAAAGAGGTGCCTTGAATAGTGGTTCACAATACATTTGCTTTAATACCTCTGATCAAGCCTACCACAACTGCTTGGCTGTATTTTAGGTTTTGTGGAAGTCTAAATTCACTATTAAACAGGCTGGTCCCAAGATAAGTTTTGGGAATGATATTTGTACAAAAGATAAACCCGGACCTTGATACAAAGTATGCTCATAGTTTCAACCACAATCTGGAAGCAGGAGAAATCATATCATTTTTGGACAGTCTCTAAAGGCCTTGGACATACCTAAAATATGTCTCAAAATTATTGAAAATTTAACAGCTATTGCACTTCTCATTCATCAAGGTTCAAAAGTTTGAAAGATAACGTACTTTCAAATTAATTTAAAATTACAATTAAAGGTGTTAAAAGTCAGTCCAGTGTTTCCTAGAGCTAAGCAAGACATCTTCCCTGCTATTACTCATTATTTGGTGTGTGTTCAACCCCAAAGTATGTACTTTACTTTAAGTCCTAGTATATCTCTACTCAGAGATTCAAACCATTAAAATGCAAATTCATGTGAAATCAGAAGGAAAGGCTAGAAAGGACCTTGATAAATTGCCTACTTCCTCTCCTATTCCAAAGCAGGATCAACTGTATCTGTGTTGCTCCCAGGAGATGTCTGCCAAATATTTACTTGCAGGTCTCTAACAGGCTAAATTCAAAAATATTCTCAGTCTTTTCCAATATTTAATTTCATTTTCCAATATTTAATTTCATTTTCCAATATTTAATTTCATTTTCCAATATTTAATTTCATTTTCCAATATTTAATTTCATTTT